>NC_061089.1:24213546-24466046 GCF_015104395.2 Macrobrachium nipponense
ACGGCATTGAAATAAAAGTTTACAGCAATAAGTGTGTTGACAATTTCAGCATAGCAAAATGAATAAGGTTCAATTTGGCTGTGTTTTACAGCTGCATGATTGTCCTAGGCATATTTTGAGATCCAAGAGAATGATCACTTCGACCCAACAAGAAGTAAATCACCTCGCTGAGCCCATTCGCGTATTATTTTACACACTAATAACTACAGTTATTGACAGTAATGATATTGGATCTGACTTCAACACTGAAAACACGAGGCCAAACACAGTCAGAACTGCGCCCTACCAATATTAAGGTCACTGAAATGGCGGGTGGCATTGCATCTTGGCTCATCCCGGCAGGATATCCAAGAACTTGTCTCAATATGAGTAAAGGGTGACTCGTAAGAGCGATGAAGAGAGAGAGAGAGGTCTAGAGCTTCCAGTGAAGCTGAATTTTACAAAATATGTTGCAGATGAAAGCGGAGGTTTTTCATTCAACTCGGCTGGAAAGAAAAAAGACATGAGGAGAGTATTACAATAACCACCACATTCTCTCAACATAAGACGAGAGAAATGCTTAATGAGGGTTCCTCTCAGAACTCAACAGCAAACCCAGCTTTCATGGAGTATTTTATTTGTAATTTCATCTATAATGTGATTAACATCAATGGCTTGTCGAAAACATCATAAAAAAGTGGAAAAAAAAGCAAAAGAATAACTTAGGATGTCCTGCTGCACAAGATATTTCTACCTCAATCGGATATTACTGGCAAAAGCGAATGGCGTCTTTACAAACATATGACTTCCACCTATGTAGTCGTTATTACGAGAGCAGTGGTAACAGAGCATTAATAATGCAGCAAGGATTAAGGAAGAAATAGCCGAGGCACGAGGAAAAATGTTGCGGGACATTACAGGCCTTTTGAAGAGAGTAATAATTTTGCAAGGTAGTACACCAGACGAGAAATTGATGAAGCTGGTATCGGTGAGATATAGGAGTCACAGGCAATGGCTGATCACTCTTGTTGCGTAAACAGCTCTCATGAAACAAACCAAAAGACCTTACACTTACTAAGCAACCTTTTACAGAAACCAACTAACCTCCAAACGAGGACAGACAAAACCCATGAGGGTAGAACAGGGTATTTACATCATGTGTATACGTATGTAACGCGTTCACAAAATAGCATTCTATAAGTAAGACACCACAAACCGAAGACCGAGAAGACCGATAACTATACTGCGTAGAGGCTATAGCACAGCCAGGGGGTTATAAATACTGGTTATACGGTCTCCCGTGACAAGCCATGGACGAAAAATAAAAGCAGAGAAACTCCAACGATAAAAAGGGGCAATTACATGACAGGGATAATGTGCTGCCTCGACTACCAAATAACCTGTTCTAAATTTGACATTAACAGACAGATTCTGTGGGTAAAGAATATATATATACATATATGTATGTATATATATATTCTCGTGGTCATGTCGGCATGGTGACCTCGTCGTGATCATTGTATCACGGGTTCGTTTCCCGCTGCCGGACATCATGATTTCTTTCACATTTCTTTGAAGTTGGATATCGAGGCTTTGTAGTGACAAGCGCATCCAAAAACAACCAAAGAATTTGAGAAGTTAAGAGGCCATTCTGGCTATTACGTATCTGGTAAAACTGACCAGTAGCTTTCTATAAATATATTATATATATATATATATATATATATATTATATATATATATATATATATATATATATATATATATATATCTATATATACACTATTACGTAGGACCAAGTGATACTCTGTGGTCGTTTATGAGATGACCATCACCAGATTTGGGATCTCACTCAAGATAAACCAAAGATGTCCGGAACGCAATGTACAGCGAGGAGATAAATCTCTCTCAAGTGGTAATCAGCGGGAGGCGTCTTTTTAGCATTTATGAGGCGCGAACTAAGAGAAAGCAGGCAAGGCAGTGACTGATCTAAAGGTCAAGGCAGCAGTCAGCTGCTGTCGCTTTCACGGATGTTTACAGAGTCGTGGACCATCTATAATCACGACAAATTCTAAACGTGCATTATTCCGTGATGTGAAAGTCAAAAAGGCAAGTAGGCCATAATTTGCAAACCCATTCATTGAATGAAATGTTCATTTAAAAAATGGGGAAAAAACAGAAAAATTGAGCCAAGAGGGTTACTGTAAAGAAAGAGAATGACAAACACAACATATGCAGATACGAAATGAAAAAAAAAAAAAAAAAAAAAAAAGGAAAAAAACAGAAAAACTGAGCCAAGTGGGTTATTGTAAATGCAAGAGAATGACAAGCACATGATATACAGATACGAAATCTTAAAAAATAAAAAAATAAATAAACAAAATAATAAATAAAACCGAAATTCAAGACCATTCGAAATGAAGTGAAGGCAATCCTGATTATTTACGAGAGAAGAGAGAAAAAAAACTGCATTTTGTTCGGTTACCACTGAGCCCAAACCACACAAGATTGCCAAAGAATGTTACGAATAAAAGCAAAGTGAAATCAACTAACAATGAATGACGGGGAGGCATGTTTACGCCTGAATACCCGCATGGGTACGAGACGAACAAGAACTACAGAACATTCTAAAAATCATGAAAAAAATATACGATTACCTATTTGGTCCACAAAAATGTCCACCCAAGCTTCAGCAGCTTTAGGTAAACTACTGATTTTATTCGTAATATATATATATATATATATATATATATATATATATATATATATATATATATATATATATATATATATATATATAATATATATATATATATATATATATATATATATTAACTAGAAGATACCAACAAGACTCGCAGGTCACATCTACATGAATCACAACATACTTTTAAAGCCAAATTTTTATTATCATTTTACTGTCTCCACACAACACGAAGCCCAAAACCAGGTAATTAATAAATTATACTCTTCACCTCGTGTTGATTCCAACTACATCTCATTTTTGCAGTTTGGCCTTCACACTGGGAGGAGTTGAACAAAAATACAGGTGTTCTTTATAGTTATATAGAATAGTAGATACAGATGTGCATTAAATTAGATTTGGAATTTCCAGAATCACGTGAACTCGTATTCAGCTGAAAAACCACTGAACCAAAATACTGAAAGTTATCCATTTCCTGTGCGTGTGTGTGTGTGTAAGTAAGGTTTGTTTGTTTGTTTGTTTGTATAGTGTTTTTACGTTTTATGGAACCAGTGGTTATTCAGCAACGGGACCAACGGCTTTACGTGACCTCCGAACCACGTCGAGAATGAACTTGTCACCAGAAATACACATCTCTGACACCTCAGAGGAATCCCCGAGAATCGAACTCGCGGCCACCGAGGTGGCAGGCCAAGACCAAACCGATCACGCCAACGAGGCGCATGTGTGGAAGGGGGTGGAGGTGCCGTAACATAAGTGGCTCTTTGAATCTTACTTTTCTCTTCCGATGACTCATTCATTTCAAAGGTCTCCCTCCGAAGTCTTCATACGAATAAGACAAACGGAAACGGTATAACATCCAATAGCAGCGAAACTTGAGACAGAAGTTGAAATAAAAAGAGAGACAGAAGTTGGAATAAGAAGCCTTCGAATAAATCGGATAAGAAGAGACTTTCCAAAATCCTTTAATTCCTCATGGGTTCAACTGGTGGCCGAGGCATCCATCCCATCCCGCGGCACTTTCCGAGCGCAAAGGACAATGGAACCGGAAGAGGAAAACATAATATAAAGCATAATAAAAGGGTACGGAAACTAATGTGGGCCATAATCTCGAAGGAGATAAACAACTCGTAATAGTAGTAAATCTCACTACTTTAATGCTTTTTCATTCATAGCAATAAGCGATGATTTATAACTTTCAGTTGGCTAAATAAAGGTTTCGTGAAGATAGACACCCTAAGAACACGGGCAAAAACATTCACCATCTAAATTGTGGAGAGAGAGAGAGAGAGAGAGAGAGAGAGAGAGAGAGAGAGAGCGTATTTTGTGTCCTGCCAACACTTAGCTGAAATCTCTATACCCACTCAGACTCAATACTCTGACATGAAAAATATACCACATTGTAAGAGAGAAGACGATCTCAATTTCGCTTGGATTAAATGTTAGTCTTGTGCTAATCGCATAACAAGATGAGGGGTCTCATCCGTGTGTGTGTGTGTGTGTGTGTGTGTGTGTTTCACACTCCGTTTAAAATTAATCATTATTCTAATCTCCTCTCCCATGTGCATCCACTCCGAGCTCATTGGCGTTTCTTCACACCCTTTATTAGCAGCTCGCTTATTCACTTGAGTAACTTGGCTTGATTACTTTTATCTTAACAACACAGCACCTTGCCATATTTATCGCACTTCACACATCGCACAGCAACTATTCTTTTCTGATTAGAGGGAAGACACTATTGCTTCGGTCAGATATATATTTACTATATTGGTTTTTTTTTTCTTTTTCTTTGCATTCCAGTTTTACCAACCTTATTTCTCTCTTTTTTTTCGTTTAGGTGTGAACGTTCAATGTCGACGGACATCATCTCCACAAGTTACCGTCCTTTCGATCGGGTTCATAAGAATAATGATAAACCCAACAGTAATATGTAAATGAAATTAAATACTGACTCTTATACAAAAACATCTATGCCAAATGGTCAGTGGGTTTCCACACATTTCCTAAACATTTCAAAATGTATTCTATGAAGGCTCGCTAGGACAACTGAGCAAAGCAAGAAACATTACATATCGTGGACAATGTCATCAACTTTAGTGATCACATTAACTTGACGATACTTATTAGCAGTAATACAATAACACCACAGAATCAACTCACATTCAGAGTCGTGTCTCGTGTGTCTGTCACCTACTACGCCTGGCCCTGACACGGCAGACAAGAAGACATGCCTGCTTTCTAGTCCCCCTTCAAGTTGGTTTCGATGTTCAAGTCTCGTCTCTCATTGAGTATTCTCAGACGTGCTCGGATGAGCTTAACAATGGCGGATTAAACTTTTCTGGAATACTTTATGGAACAAGGAAATTGTTTGACGAGTTTTATCGGGTCGGTGTGCATATGGGCTTTTAGGAAGGAGGGTCAGGCCATTGGGATCGGCATCAATTTTATTACGCGTATGTCAGAGCGCGCGCTTGTGTGTGCATATGTATGTGTGTGTGTCTGCAGCTTCCTTCCTTCTCTCTCTGATATAACAACGTACCGATACACACATGAAGATTACACTTTGGATCACACCTACTTAAGCTCCAATCATTCAAATGTTACTTGGACCCGTAAAGAAAATGGCCATATAATGAAAAACTTCCCCCCAAAACGACTCATTCAAACGAATGAATGAACGCAGTGACTACAAACTAAGAGGGGGAAACAAACACACCTTGTGGGTGTTTGTGGACCCACAAGAAATCTATCTGTTTAGGACATCTCGCGCGCTTTAGGGGGAATGATTTCAGAAGTATCCGGGAATTCACTTGTATCGATGTAACAGGCGCACACTTGACTACCGTCGACTGCACGGCCGTTCAACGCCTCACTATTAAAGCTCAGTGACTAAGCTGTGCAAACATTCGAATCATTTGTTGAGAGAGAAAAAATATATAATATTTCTTCAAATGAAACTCAGCAGTAAAAATGATTACTGGTCTGCTTAAGGGGAATTGGTTACGATCAACTCTAAAAGACAAATCTCGTATTCTACTCTATCACAGTCTCTTGGCGTATTCGGCTTAAGGTCACTTCCTTTCAGAGTCTGACGCTTCAAGGTCACATTTTTACTCACTGGTCATCTACGTACCTTTACATAACAAATAAACAACAAGCTAGCTTGCAGCCAGAAACAATGCTGCCACCTGTCAAGTAGGCGTGACTTGACTTGCATTATAACAGGTGGTAATCCATCCACTATTCTTGTGATTCACAAGTCAAGTATTGCTCTACAACAGCCGATGTCTGGTACACTCAACAAGCTCACGAGATGTATTACGTTGCTCGCAAACGCTTCCAATGACTGATGACTAATGTCACATTACAATAAACTTCAACTAAAGTAACGATATTGCTACCGTCCCTTCCAGAACGCCAAACTAATAAATTTCAACACTAAGAAGGTCAACAATCATAAGATAAAAGGAAAATAAGAATAACTTTTACCGATTTCCATTACGTTCCAATTTTCAAACCATGGTCTGTGCTCGTTCTTTGGCAGTTCAAGACATCATAAACTCTTTATTATCTTGCTCCGAGTAGACTATTATCGCATCAAACCGAAAGCTACATTTTCACTTGTTTTTCTCATTCCTCCATACACCGCACAATTGAACCTTATGTCGTTCACGCCCTTCCTTTCATCATAAATATAAGATTTTACATCTCAGTCTAAATTTCAAAATACGTTAAAAAGAAATCTCCAGAAATCAGGATGGTTCTAACTTTTGCTCTTATACGATAGCCCCAAAAGTTTAATCAAGGACCTCTTACCAAAATATCTCTCACCCTGATACATTCTCAATTATATATACAACGAATTCTTCACAGGCACAACCGGGCCACTGTTGATTTCAATTTTCCATATTTTTAATCCTAGGCTTTAGCAAGGCTATTCCTAGTTTCCCAGACAACTGTTCAACTTCTGGCCAAGCAATGATGCGTCTATTTATTTCCCTAATTCTAGTCTTCCAACTCCTCTTTTATGTTCTCTTCTTAACCATTTCTGTCCTTCACTAGTGATCAATTTCAGATATTTTCTCGCCCCGCCTATTAATTTAAAGTTGATATACTCTACTCAATGATCCTGTTGAGTATTTGTATATTTTCCTCCTTACTGTTCGCTGCAGACGTGCGCAACTTACCCATTCAAGTATGGGGCATTGTTCCTATTTCTAGAGACGCTCTCCTTTCACTGCCGTTCTAACAGCGTTGAATTAAATGCACCGTCTCATCGGTATCCAGATGCTGCTTTCCTACTTGTCTCACTTGAGTCAGATTTAAGTTTCCCGTATTTTAGTCATCATTAAAACCTCCTGGGCTGGCATGACGGTCCCTCCCACAATCCTATATTATATCGAGGTCCTAACGTTTTCATCAACATTTCAAGCCATGATCACAATTCAAGCGGACTGGTCATTCATTCGCTTCATATCACTCTTATGGAATATATCATACTGATGTTTCCGAACTGTGTAGTACTCATTTGTCGTTCGTCCTCTTCATCTCTTAAGGCACAAATTCCATTTGGACCTCTCTCACCTTTCGTCATACCAAGCAGAGCTAGAGCCATGCTTGCCAAGTTTCCCCCTCTCCCAACGAAGTATAAGACAAAAAAAGAAAAAAAATCTTTACCCAACCTTCCACTTATCAGTTTCAAAGGTATTTCGCATCTAGCCTTGAACTGAATACGCCAGAGAGAGAGAGAGAGAGAGAGAGAGAGAGAGAGAGAGAGAGAGAGAGAGAGAGAGAGAGAGAGAGAGCGTAAGCCAAAGCTGAGAGACTGAAAGGCTGACGGTTGCTGTACAGATAATCTCTCACGATTCCGCTCGATCCTCCGTGAATGCGAAAGATCATGTTTTGATCCAGACAATGCCTACCGGAAGAAAAGAAAAACAGAAGAAAAAGAAGAAGAAGACGAAGAGATTGTCCGACAAGACAACTCTGATGTGAAGTCTGTCTCTGTCTCACACATCAGTCCCGTGAGGAACGGAATGAAAGGTTGTGACTGAGCCAGTATTGGATTCTCTCCTTAAAGTCCAGACTGATGTTATTCACAAAAGAGCGGAATTTTCGAGCTCAGGTTTAATTTTTTTCGGGGGGTGGGGGACTAAAAGCGTTTGAAGACGAACGAAGAAATTCAGATTTGAAATTGTACACAAGATGTTTCAGGGAAATGAAATCCTCAGCTAATACCAAAATATAAAAACCATAAATTAATTACATTTCAGGACCCCATACACGGCCGATGTGTAGTAAGTACAGCCTTTACCTCTTTAAATTCAAACATATGATGGTCTGAGACAGGACAACAAATAATATTTGTGCAATAACACCGCACAACACGCGTTATATATATATAATATATATATATAATATATTAAAAATTAATATTTTTCATAACACTCGCACCCACAATTTATATATATATATATATATATAATATATATATATATATATATATGTGTGTGTGTCTGTGTGTATCGTATAATATATCATACATATACATATGTAAATAAATTCTTCTGTTAAAACAGGATACGTCTCGAAGTATAAAAGGCCCATTAATTAAAACACACTGGTTTAAAGCTAAGGACTATATTTCGGTAGATTACTTCCGTCCTTATCAAGTAATACTCATATATATATATATATCTATATATATATATATATATATTATATAATATATATATGTGTGTGTGTGTGTGTGTGTGTGTGTATGTATAAGATATATATAAACCTAACTCTACGAAAAGTAACCAAATTCAACAGGGATTCTACGGAAGGAATATCTTTTTTGGTTTCGCCTTGTACTTCCGACCGAACACGGCCTAGGATCATTATATTTCTTAGATCTGAAAGTACAGCACGAATGCCGAAGGTACCCTCCCTCCTCCACTACCCTTATCCCCCTCACGATGACGCCAGACTCCGTAAATACCTTCAATAGGCCGTTAATCCTCAAAAATGGATAAATATGATGTGAGAAGAAACCTGAACCAAACGAGAAGACTGTATTCCTGTTATTCTATAACCAATAATAAAATATGTAGCCTAATGCTGGAATCAAACATTTCCCATCAAAGGAATAATTCAAGGAAGATGTAGTCTTATCTTTCCAAAAGACCCACAACTCACAGAACTAAATTATCGTTACAAAAGTTCGAGGTGGATATCTCTAAGAGTATTCACACCTCGCCACGTAAATCTTGAGATTCGGGACCCTACTTCCGTCTTCCTTAATACCTATAGCCTACCTAACCTTCGCTCTCAAGAAACGGATCTATCACTGACTTTTGGGAATTTGGCCAAATTCTTTATTTTTCCTCTCCACCTTTTTTTCTGGTTTATAAACCAAATTTCGCTGCCATCTTGGCAGACACGTGTGGTTAACACGAAAGGTGACCGTATACAGCATCGTTACCAAACCTTGGGTTATACCGTAGTCTCTTCTAGTTTAAGTTCCCTCGCGAGAAGATAAGTTTGGCCATATCATCTCACCTTATTATTTACTATTAAAACATTTCTTAATTTAAAAACTGACCAGTTACGAACTTATGCATTTAATTTCACACCCAAATTCTTTGATTTGCCTCCTAAAACTACCTACAGTGAGCAAAAGTACTGAAAGTTCAAGATGCATTGTCATTATAATTATGATCGCAGATTAATGACCATTGGTGTTTTAACAAAAGCGAATCCTTGTCTTTCCTTCCAGTCTATCAAAGGCGTGAATGATACAACCACTACCCACTAGATTACACAGGACAGAAAGAGTGCCATCCGATGGTATGAAAGGAACAGTTAATAGATTAAATAAAAGCAATTTGGTAACAGACTAACTGTCACTAAGATACAAAAAAAAAAAAAAATGACATGTGCAATATACTTTTCAATTATCGTAGGACACTAAACCCACTCGCTACACACACACACACACACACACACACACACACACACACACACACACACAAAGGCCTGCCTACAAATCCTGTACCCCAAAACTATTGCTGCGAGTGAGAACACGAATCGTTGCAGAAATAAAATGGTTGACAATCCTGGCATAAAACTGGTGCTTCTTCGGGTTCAAAGCAACGATCAACTCACGCATAAAACTGGATCCGCTTATGATGCCGGCCAGGCGCCAGTTACTGCGAGAAAAAAAGGAAAAAAAATTGCCAATTAGAACAGGATGTCAAGCATAGTACTAGCAATTTTTACCTCGGATGTGACTGGGAACTTCTCAGCAACCAGTCGAAGCGTTTCAGGGAACGAATGTCCAACGAGTTTGGCATCCTCTTTCAAATGATTTTGCACACGAAGAATTCAGTTCGCGTTCAAGTTGAAAGTAGGTCTAAAAGAAAATGGAAGGTTATAATTACGCAAAGTCTAAACAATTCTTTAGACCTTGGTTATATGAAAACAGAAGTAAGAGTGACCACCTTCCTTGGCGAGTGATGGAAAATGATGTGAATCAGTAAAGAAAAAATTCGTAAGCAAGGGAAAAATTCTAACGCCTTGAGGGGGAAAGGCAACAAACGGTAGTCAATGAACCCACCAATCCTTGAATTGCTAACCGTGACATTGCATTTGAGAGCGGATGCCGCCTGCAAAGTGTTACTTGGCAGCCGAGGATGAAGCTCGAAACAGACACATCGATATAATTCTCCAAGAAATTCTACCCAAGACAATCTTTGCTAATGCAGAGAACGTAAACTGTTTTCTAATAATAATATGAGTATTAAGCACTTTGGTATACGAAATGCAGTGTTACGTCTACAGGAAAAATAACATGCGAATATCTCTCGAGTCCTGAAGGACTAGGCCTACTGATCAGGCCGCTTTTCTTCTCAGAGAGAGAGAGAGAGAGAGAGAGAGAGAGAGAGAGGAGGGGGGAGGGGGGTGAGTCCCGTCACTTCAAATGTATCAACACTTAACAGACCACCAGCATGAAATTTCGAAATCTACAGAGATGAAAGATATGAAACCAACTGTAACTTTTTTTCACCACGTGCTGTGAGTCCGTTTTCTCTGACATCTTCCAACCATGCTTTAAATTTCCCAAAATATTGCATACTTTGTAATTATGCTCTTATGTATCCTTTCTTTCTTTTTCTGAGTTTGAAAATGTCGGTAAAAGATGGATGAACGCGTCGGAATAAAGATGAGTGGACTCACAAGTTCATCGCGTCATATTCAAGTACAAAATGAAGACATAATGAACTAAAACAAAGGTCACCAGTAAATAGACCGGCAGCCGGACCGTTGAGATACAACGAACGAGATACCGACTGTAACCCCTACCGGTATTTAGGAGTAGACTTGTAAACTGTGAAACTGACCGTCTGCCGAAAATATATGGGTGGCTTACTTAACAAGCACCACTAATTGCTCGTTAGATTTTGGGTCTAGATCCAATATATGAGATACCAGATGAAACTAATATATAATATATCTGCAGACTCTACTGATTATAGAATGACCAGTGACAGACATTTTGGAGGGTGGGTTATCCCCCTGACAGACGCCCTGAAAAGGGGGGTTAATTGAATCTAGTCCAACTTAGGAGATATTCCGAGTAAAGATTTACACTACATAGCACTGCCATCCTAGAATACTGTAGTGGTAATGGACAGACGTTTTAAAAGAAGGGGGGTTTTGTGGGTATAAAAGGGTAAGCAGATAGAGTAATAAAAAAAACATTACATGCTGGGATTACGTTAAAGGTTTAGTGAAGAGTATTATTCAGGGTCTAACGGCAAGACAAAAAACGATCATATGCATACTTACACATATAGCAGGATGTTCAGGGTAGTCAAGTAAAAAATAAATAAAAAAATAAATAAAGAAGACTATGTCAAAGGACAAAAGTAAGAAGTAAGGGCAGAGAAAGTGAACAAGAACTTTAAGAGACTCAAGAGTTCTTAAAAGAGAGAGAGAGAGAGAGAGAGAGAGAGAGAGAGAGAGAGAGAGAGAGAGAGAGAGATTAATAAACAAATGGATCTCAGAATAAGAGAAGCATTTGAAGGGATGCTGTCTAAAATGAATAGGGTTCTCAGTCGATGGAGAGAGTATTATTAAATTTGGTTGAACGCAGACGACATAAGGGAGGCAGAGATGAACGCCACAAGAGTGAAAAGGGCTCATGTTAAGGTTGAAAATGTTTGTGGAAGTGATTGCTGGGGCCAAAAGAAGGACAATTAATAGCCCGAAGAATAAGATGCCATTAGCTGATGGGATTATATGTGAGATTTTCATAAGTGGTGGTGATAATGCAATTGAGTGGCTGACCAAGGTTTGTAAGGTATAGCTCGCTGAGAGAAAGCTTCTGAAAGTATAAAGGTATGAGTGAGTGATAAAGCGGAGTGTAATAAATATAAGTTATCATGATCGGTAGACTGTACCTGGAAAAGTACATGGTAGGGTTTTGATTGAGAACATACCACAGATAACAGGACAGTTCACGAAAAAATATTATGGACCTTGAGATGGATGAGGGGGGTGTGGATCACGAATTTACTATCAACCAGTTGTTTGAAGTAAATGGAAAAAGCTGCAAGTGGCATTTTTGGATCTAAATAATGCATATGAAATCACAGCTAAATATCTTCATAGATGGAGTGATGCAAAAAAGTTACAGAAACTAGTGAAAGGGCTGGAAGGTGTTTGCAAAGAGGAGAAAGTTTAGAGTAGTACATGAAAGCAAAAAGTACACTTCTGAGATTAAATACAAATCCAGAAACTGAAGTAACGAATGCTATCATGGACTGCGAAAAACTTGAAGTATTGTGGGAATCATGTAATGGATGATGGTAGCATGATAGAAAGCTGAATCACAGAATAAGGGCAACAAGGATGGTAGTGGGAGGGGGTAGGGGGGTGTGGCTAATATGGAAATGTTCGAAGGGACTGTTGAGCCAACTCTATTGCAGTCAAGTGTGAATACTGAGTGCAAATGAAAATCAGACGGTTAACAAGGTGAAAAATATGGAGATAAAAGAGGTAAACAGATTAGCATCACGTGAAATTACTGATCACAGGATTTTTAGATGGTCCGAATACGCAGGGAGAATAGACTGTAATAAGTTGGTTAGCTAAATGAGTGTAAAATTCAGTGTTAGAGAAATTAAATAACAAAAGATTGGGTGGATGGGGTGGAAAAAGGTAAGGTACTGACAAGGAAAAATAATATAAAAAAAATCGTAAGTATCTTGCAAATTAATGGTAAATAGCACACTATGGAGGTTCCAAGCACTGTTCTTGAGCCTTCTGTGTAAAAGTGTGAGCTTGGCTGTCAATATTATGGAAGCTTTTAGTAATGATCTTTATGTTATTTGTCCTCTGGCGCCAACCACTAGTAGAAGAAAAGGCTTACTACTGTGTATGTATGTATGAGTATATATATATACATATATATATATATAATATATATATATATATATATATATATATATATAATACACAAACATACAGATGAAGAAATTTTCTACTAAAGTAGTTTTTCTGCCAATACATGGAAATGGTTTTTTTACTCATTTCTGTATATCCTACGTCAACTGCTGTAAAAACACAGAGTAATAAATAAATCATAAATGTAAATAAAAAAATTATAAAATAGATCTGTTTTTTAACACATACACACACACACGCTCTCTCTCTAGGACATCCGGCTTGCTATCTATAAAACATGATATGAATAATAAATAAGCATAAAATACAGTACTTGCAAAGAATAAATGTTATTACTACAATTATGTTCTAGTGCTCTCTCTCACTCTCCGCTATTGTTTTCCAACAGACAGTGAACAAACTGAAGAACAATCTGGCCACCCCTTTAACACTTTGATACGATCAGGGGGGTCAAGAGAATGGCCTAAATATTCGGGACGATAGTCTGCAAATTATACTTACCGACGAGAGAAAATATCCACCTGACGTGATGTTTTGCATTCCTTCACACAACTATTCCCAAAATATAAGCTCTCTCTCTCTCTCTCTGTTACATAACTAGTCTAATCATGAGCGCTAGGTTCTCGGTAGTTACAGCTGTACCAAATGTATATAACATGACGCATACCACATCAAACGCACATTGTCAGAATGCCATTGGAGGTCATCACTGTAACACTATACACGCAATTCACAAAACGCGTTTCATATATATAATTATATATATACCACATTTTAGCTTAGACTCAAAAAAAGGGGACAAAATTCTAATATTCCCAATGCCATTTTTTTTGCGCCGGCCTATGCAATTTCATTATACAGACTAAAATATAAAAAGATGGATTTGTATTTATCCCATACACAGCGATACACTTTCTTAATTTCAAGGACCTTCATCCAAACAACGTTTTCACAGATATCGTCAGCAAGCCAAGACCCATACAGTTATACAGTATGAACTGCTCTGAAGAAAGGCTTAAGTTCTTCTTACTTTCCTTATATGCAGATTTTCAGCTTCATTATTCTTTGAATCCACTGCAATTTCAAATGACACTAGAGCAGGGGTTCTCAAAGTGGTCGACATCGACCCCCAGGGGTCAATAGGATCTTCTAAGATCTAAGGGGTCTATGAATAGTCAGGGGGTCAAAAGGGGGTCGATGAATAACTGAGTCAGGGGTCAAAAGGGGGTCAATGAATAACTCATGTGTCGGAGAGTTAAGTTACATAATACTCTTACATCTAAAGTTCCAAACATATTTTCTTCCCAGGTGTTACTTTTTTATCATACAGAATGTCAGGTACTAAACTAATACTACTCTAATTGATTCTGACATGGTTTTTCTTTTTAATATTAAATGCTAGTCTAGGGGGTCGATAGAAAATTTGAAACTTCATAAGGGGGTCGATAGAAAATTTGAAACTTCATAAGGGGGTCGAGGAGTTAAAAAGTTTGAGAACCACTGCACGAGAGTGATGTGAAAAATGGAAAATCTGCAGCACCTCAAGATTTTGCACGTCTTAACTTAATGGCAAAGTGGTTGTGACCACTGCAGAACTATTAAGTGTCCATTTCGTTAGACCTATAGAATTATGCTTTGATTAGTACACAACTTTCTACTCTGCGTATTTGTTCCATAGGTGTTTATTTGTTGTAACTTAGTTCGTAATAAGTAATAAGTAAGTTTATACCACTTGTGGCATATACACCTAACACCTAGTTATGGACCAATACATGCGTAAAAGGTACAGTTTATTAACTAACATACTCAAGATCCTCAAATAAATGTCTGATTTAAGTGAGCTTCAAACATTCCATGCGTAACTAATAGTAAACACCCAAATTGAAAAATCTCGTAGTTACAATATGCATCATGAAAATCATGCACAAAAAACTCCCTGACACAAAGACACGTGAGCTCAGAGCTTGGAATAAAAATAAATAAATTAATAAATAAATAAAAATTAGAGCTTCTCCACGTTTTACTATAAACAACATATGGAGAGGAATATATAGAGTTTAGGCCAAGCACTGGAACCTATGAAGTCATTCAGCGACGGAAAGGAAATTGATAGTAGGCAGGTTTGAAAGGTGAAACAGGAGGAAAACCTCGCAGCTGCACTATAATTATTAGAAGGTGGATAGCAAGATGGGAGAAAGATAATATGAACGGAGGTATAGTAAAACGAATGAAAGGGGTTGCATCTAAGGGCCGAAGGGACTCTGCAAAGAACCTTTAGTAATGCCTACACTGTACCCCATGAGGTGTACTGACGACAATTACCTCCTACGAAGCAAACGGCAAATGTACTATAATACTAAATGTAAAGTTACTTTGAATGTCTGCCTAATGTCGGTGACGTAACACAAAAAACCATTACCCAATCACAACTGCCAACTTCAGCTGTTTAGCAATTAATCTTCATGTACCGAGTGACGAGGCTTTTTTTTTTTCTTCTTTTTTTGCGAGGGGGGAGGGGGTCTCGATGTTTTGCCAGTCAGGTTTTCAAGAAGGATTTAACTACATGTGTATCATTTTACTTAAATCTTAGTCTTCCTGATCCTATATCATTTATTTATTACTTTTCTGTCAACAGAATTTATACAACTAAGGCCAAAGGAATAAATAACCAAATGTTGAACAAGCGCATTCGTGTTATTTCAACATATTTTCAAGGCCCGTTTTCATTGTACCATGGAAATGTGTTCAAATAAAACAAAAGCGCTTGTACATCCGTCTTTTACTTTTCCCGCAGCCTCGGCTTTATTTACTGTTGAAATAACATCAAGTGACAAAGAAGCACATCATTCTTGATCTACAGAACAGGTGCAGCAATCATTAAGTTGTGAAAAACGCAATTCATCTAGATTTTCCCCTTATTTGATTCCTATTTCGGGAGTGTTATAAAACCTGATTTTCCTGGGGCCGTTGATATAAACGAACACGAAATAATCCAAATAAATATAGAAATAATCTGCCACTGCAAAACAATCAAAAGGGCCTCGCTCGCTGACTGCAAAAATGCAACTTTTTGTCGCCTTTACTGAGAAATAAGTCTGAATAAACCTGAGTACCTTCAACAGTGCTTTTACTAAATTGCAGTTTCCACCCATAACATTTCATACAATTCTCCATACTTCAGTTATAAACGTAACTTAAAAAATCCTATAAATTAATGAAAAGTTCATGCCAACGATTATGAGGTAACATCCACCAAAATAAGTAAATGAAAGCTGGCTTACAATTTACGCACATGAAAACACGACAACTTTCCCAGTTTACTTGAACATTTTCTCTAAAATTCTGACACGTTCACGAATAATCCAGCGATAACGAATTTAGAACACTAGAAACAGAACAAAATAACCTTAATTTATTTGAAAACTCACTGGTCTCTTAAATGAAAATTCTAAAACATTCATCTTAGCCTTCAATTAATAATTCACTCAACAGACTGACTGGTGGCCCTCGTTTTTGTCCATCATTAAAAACAAATATGTTCAATAGGCCCAGCTTTGCGAGAGCAAACCCTCTCCTCCTAGCTTACTTCTGCCTATAAAATTTAACTGTCTCGTCTCCGTAGTCCATCAACAGGCTTGACATTTTTCTCATGTCATTCTGTAGTTACATTTGTCTCACTCTTACTGACCATTCGTTGTTTGCTCATCCTCCTCAAAGAAGCCAAATGTCTAAAGAACAATCGTGGAAATACATAAATCCATACATTTACTTGCACCTGGAAAACCACCACGAGGAGCAGTGAAATGGAAGACTATTGTGGTTAAAGGACAAAAGTTGTCAACCGGGAAATTCGATGACAGGTAACCAACGGCAGACCGCTGAAAACCATACCATACAAAGGCTGCCCAAATTCACTAAAAATCGGCTAAACCGCGGAGGAAGACATCAACGTCCTTCAAGTCTCATTAACAGCAGATCCCAGGAGTGACTGACCGCTCCAAAACCTTCAACTATTTATGGACTAATTTGGCTGAACCTCACCTTCAATTTTCTGTTAATGGTAAGGTAAGTGATACTGGGATTCACTATTCCAACATCATAGACTGAGAAGAAACCATCATCATTATAACAATAACAGTCTCCAATAAAGTTCCAGTTTGGGGCCAGTTACAGGGCTTGCACGTACGTACAATACAATGAAGGGATAGTAGTTGTAACATCTAACATATAGAGGAATGATGATATGATGATGATGATGATGATGATGATGATATGATGATGATGATATTAACAGTAATAAATGTCGTTGGCATAACAGCATAACGTACTGTCAACGATAGAGTTGGCTGTAATTAATGAATAACTGTAATAATAGGGGTAACACCATTACTAATAACAGCAATAATTCTGACTATTTAATTTCCATGATAATGGTAAGGCATTTCAAGTCATATCAACGTTATGAATATGATTACTTATAACAAACATATCAGTAATGAAAGTATATAACTTAACACAGGTGGAAGTGGTACCGCAAATCTCAAATGACATCGTCTGCAAAAGAAGTGGTATCGGCTAATGATAAGGAAAAAGAAACTACTACGATAAATGCCATGGAAAGGTAACTAATAAACAGCTGAACAGACAAAGAAATTAAGCAAAGTTAGGTCTGTATTGTAATTAAGGGTCGCCGCTATGAAATGACAGATGTTGGCGCATAGGCCTAATCCCCTGAACAGTAAATGTTATGCACAAGGAGGCACTACTTACACCAGCTGACATTAAGCAGCCAACACAGGATTTCTGCACTCAAATTAAACGCCACTCCCTCCAGTCTCTCACAAAATTTTGGATGTTTGCCTAGTTTCAAATACAAGGCCTTCTGGAATGCCGGGTTGCTGCTATTCCTCAGTTCGAAAGTAAAGCTGAATATGGCTTTCCTGTGATGGCTCTAATACTGCTCAAAACTTCGGCTGTAAAAGTAAATTGGCCATACTCGAATCAGCCAACAACGAATAACTTTGACTCTGGAAGTTGCAAAATGTAAACACGTAAAAACGATATGTGCTCATGGCAAACAATAAAATACCCATACTAATGCACGCAAGCGACCGCCAACTTATCTCTCTCTCTCTTCTTCTTTATTCCAAACACACACACACACACACACACAACACACACACACACACACACACACACACATATATATATATATATATATATATATATATATATATATATATATATATGCTCAAATATTAATATGACGATATCGAGCATGGAAACGACACATGATTCCACCGTCTAAAACATCTGTAAAAATGAAAAATACAGCAGACCAGGAAAATAGAATGCAGAAACTAAAAGAGTCTACAAAGCAATTTGAAATAATCCCTCTTTCCTCCTCCAAACAAAAGTTAATAAATTCTGCACAGAGTAAAGAGAGGTCCGGCAACAATATCAATAATTCCAGATGCATTTTTCACGATCCGTAAGATTACTGGTAATGCACACGCAAATGCAGCCTTGCGTAATAACAGCCCATTTCCGATGGCTAGCTACAAACCGGATGCTAACGAGCTCTTCCGTGTAATGGATAAAACCAAACCCAGAACGCGGCTGGTAGGATCTGCCAGCGCTTTGTGTGCACGGTACGGCGATTATCGCACTGAAATTTAACAACAATGGGGCAGCATTACAGCGATTCAACACACACACACACACACACACACACACACACACACACACACACATATATATATTAATAATATATAGATATATATAGATATATATACTATAATATATTTATTTATATATATATATATATGAGTGTGGGTGTGTGTGTGTACAACATCCGCCTTTCACGCTCTGCCAAAAATGGCTCTAGGGGTTGCTAACGAACTTTTCTCTCCAAGCCTTTCTGGGATGAGACTGCTAGCCCCATGATCTTTTCCACACTAATTGCAACCCACCAATCAATTAATCACCACATACCTGATACAAGTATCTTAGTCTACAATGGCAAGATGGATTTTTCCCCCTCTTTTTTTTTTAATCAAGGTTGGAATAAGTATATATTGAGCCAAATAATTGTGTAAACGTAGGCTACATAGATTTTAGGGGTTACATTAATCGATTCTATGCAGCCTATTGTAATAACCGCAATAACACCTTGGATTTCTAGAAGCTTTTGATTCGCTATTCATCAAAAGACCCGAAATCCCAAAGGAAATGGATCAGAAAATATCTTTTCTGAGTCTCGGTAACTTGACTGTTATAAGACTTAGGTTAGCCGTTATACCCCTAAGTAAGATAATTTCATTTCAGTTCATAGACTAACATACTCGTGCAAACAGAACATACAGTCAACCTTGGACTCCTCCGCAAAGCAGGACCAGTTGTTGATAGCAAACTAAGTCTTACTCCACTCATTCCACCCTCCTCACTGCGTCAATAATAAGATGCCCTGGAATTCTTCCCAACCCTCACTCATTTCCTATGAACGATACGCAACTCGTGTTTATAAGTGGGCGTATCCTCCCCAAACAAAAATTATGAATATTGACCCAGTTTTTCCTTGTTGCATCCGTGACCAAGACCCACGGTTAGCTTCAACCAGTGCAATATCAATATAAGGTCACTGGACGCACAAGGGCGTCAACAGTAATGTACTTCTTACTTCCGTATATTGGAGAATAATAATTTCTCAACTCTACCCGTCAATGTTCAACAGGTTCCAGTACACAAAACAAGCACCACATCCCTCAGAAACGAGGTGCAAACAAGCAGCTACAGGGCAAAAAAGAAAAGGGCGTTTCCTTCGTACCGGTTAATTACATTAGATGAACACAGAACTCATCAGTAAATAACAGAAACACACGTTTCCTCTAATTAACAATGGTTGCGCCTTGAAAACGGACCTGAAATTAAGCTGATGACGACTTTCATTGGACAAGGTTACAATAAATCAATTAAACTAGAAGCTCAATTCAAATAACAATAAGTTTTCGGCTTACAGGAGGAAAATAATCTCCAGTAATTCTACATCAGCATGCTGAACTATTATTATTACTTAGTAATAATGAAGTAAAATCGCTGCAGTTCCTTTCATACATCAAGTTTTCATCATGTAAATGAACACATTCATTCAGTGGAAATGCTCATTATCAACCTTTCTCCCATGCGTTAGTAAGAACATTATTAGTCTCTCTCTCTCTCTCCTCTCTCTCTCTCTCTCTCTCTCTCTCTCTCTCTCTCTCTCTCATTTGAAGGAATATTTTGTGTATACGCTTTTTGGTTACAAATAAAACTTTCTCATACAACAGGTCTTGTAACATACGTATATAAACAAGTAGTATAGTATAAATAAAACGAACTGATGAATTTAACTTGAAACAACCACATCGAGGAACATCACGCGAAGCAGCACCAATAAACTTGAACGAAAAAGAAAAAAAAATCCTCCAACTCTTGCTTAAACATTTACAACACATACTAATCACCTTGACCGGTTAGTTATAGAACTGGATGTTGTCTTTCAACACTATGATTTACGATGCCGTAGGACAACCTTAAAGTGGATTCAAGGTCTAGCAAACTTGACCAAGATTAGGTATCCTACATTAAAGTAAAATGCATTCACTACAATAATGTACGATGTACTCGTATGTACTATTTATGTGTGTATCTATGTATGTATGTATGTATGAGCGTCGAGTATCAAAAGGAGTTGCTATCTGATGGTTTCAGCAAAAAAGAAAAAACATCTTATGAAACTTTAAACATTCATAAACGTTTACGTTTGACGATGACCTAAAATTCTGTGTACGTACCATTCTTCCACCTTACAACAGAATACCGTGTGACGTAAGCATTTTTGTTTAGGTCTTAGGCTACGTTCCATATATGATTAAGGCAAAGACCTACCGTATGTTTTCATAGGGCTCCACAAGTCGCTGTATGGCTCATCATTCGGCACGGCTCTGTGACGAGACTACGAAATTTGAAGTCAATTTTCAATTGATCATGAAATGTCACGTGTCTGTCAAACGGGAATTTACAAACATGTTAAAATTACCATTTCAAGTTAGCGCATATTACTCAATTGTTCCCTTACGTGCTAAACTTGATACCAAAATATGCATTAACCGTCAAATTTTTCAGCGGCAAAAATCACTTTCCGAACCTAAGCAAAAATCCAGTACGCATTTATGTCAAGTCATAAACACACAACTCATGGATCCATCACCACACCACGTCACACCTATGATTCTCTGGGTAACAAGTTTACTTACACAGCTACAAACACACACTGAGTCCAATGACTGAGTCAGAGTGTGGTACCTCCGATGGAGTCTGGCCTGAGTTCGGTAACATTCACAATCAAATCATCGTATGTTTTTTCAAATTGTCGTACGAATTACCGTACTTTTAATTAATTACATCATACATGCAATGTCTTCAATGTTTCAATCCATAATATATTAATTACTGAATAAAATAAAACGATAGACAAAAATGTTGTGCTGTTTGTGACGTAAATGCTCCTTTAAGAGGATCATCGTACATCTGGCTGCCTCCAAGATCTCGGGACACGGGGATATATATTCTCTTTTCTTCTTTCTGTCTCTCCTCTTCTCTTCAGACTAAATCCGTATGTTTTCGTTCAAAGACCTGTAGCTATGGACCGTAATTCCAAGTCATCTCCAAAAATGCCAAATTTCCACTGGATATAAAAGTAACCTTGTGAAAAATAATACAGCATCAAACTTTTTATAGGTAACAGATGGGAGAAATACGGAATAGCATACGAAATACTTTGTCAAACACTTGTGACAACATCAAGTATCGGATCAGGGCGGTGGCAAAATGAACCAGAAAAAGAAAGAAAAAAAAGCTGGCAACGGTGTTTGCTACTCTGCAAACATCTTTTAGTGATGCCAACACCAAGTATCTCACATGTTATTTATTTCTTTTACTACTGCCTATTTCTCGCCATATAATTTAAGCGGCTGAGCACATATATTCTGCGGAAAGTAACTCCGACGAATTAACTTATATAAAACACGACAGCAATAACGAAAACGAGGGACTCGGGGACTTCAGATTATTTTTAGGTGGGTTTTAACATTGAAACTAGGTTAATTTTCCCAAATTGTACCGAGTCCTCCACATCGTTTAGCATTTTTCCTTGTCTTGTTACTCAGTCTCCTATGAGAAAGAGGATGCCTAAGAGTGTGTCTGTGAAAGCATGATTTTCTATGTCAACACTCGAAAGACGAGCTGTCCTGGCTACGAAGGTCTTATTTTGTTTTTATAGAAACTACCGTTTGTAGACATTCCCCCACGCTCTTCTATTTTCTTTAACTGTTACTACTTTTAGGGAGGCAAGAAGAACAAATGTTGTGAAAGATACCGATAGTGAAAAAAAAAAAATGCTGCATTACGAAACAGTAAATGTTTATTTGACAATGTTGTATGTAATGTACCATATATATATATATATATATATATATATATATATATATATATAGGTACATTACATACAACATAAAGTTTAAGTGTAGACTTATAGACAAGACATACGTTTTCCCTAAGCGAATGTTTCTTGAAGTAGAAATTTTACTCATACACGCATAAAATAAGGTGCGATGTTATTATCATTGTTGGCAAAAAAGTTTATTTTGAAACATTTTTCAGTCAAGACTTTACAGCAGTATGGTATTCTAACTCTTATTGTAAATATTTCGTTAGTCGTATATCACGAGGGTTTATTTTAAAAAATGACAGACACAATCATATATATATATATATATATATATATATATATATATATATATATATATATATCTATATATATATATATATATATGATTGTGTCTGTCATTTTTTTAAATAAACCCTCGTGATATACGACTAACAAAATATTTACAAATAAGAGTTAGAATACCATACTGCTGTAAAGTCTTGACTGAAAAATGTTTCAAAATGAAACTTTTTTGCCAACAATGATAATAACATCGCACCTTATTTTATGCGTGTATGAGTAAAATTTCTACTTCAAGAAACATTCGCTTAGGAAAAACGCATGTCTTGTCTATAAGTCTACACTTAAACATATATACTTGCACACAGTAGCATTATGATGAGGTTTACTAGTAACGGCTAAACACAACAGAAAGATCACTTAAATTCATTAAGTGATCTTTCAGATTCCACGATACGCTCATTTTCTCATCCTATGTGAGCCAGTCACCTCCTTTCATTCACCAACTGTACTTACGTCGTCCATTTTTCACCTTCTAAATATCAATTTCCGATCACACCTTTATTACTCACTAGTCTTAGAAAAGCTTCTCATTAATAGTATAATCTACATGGTGTGATGGACAAACATCAGTCATTCCTCATTACCTACACAAAGTCTTATCATAAAAATCTGTATCTACATCTGTTATTTCCCTGACTTTTCAGCCTCATTACCCAATACATTTTCCAAGACGATGTAGCCTAACTTCATCTTGTCATTTTTCTTTTAACATATTTGTACAAAACTTCACAGCCATCATAAACTCTTCTAATGGATCGGAACAGGAGCAGTTTATTCCCTTAGTGCCAAACCTCTCACGCATTCTTTCATATTATTCAGTCAACAAACCTTCTTCCTCGTTTAAACCAACACTGGCCTTTTTCCTGTTAATTTCCCCCATAATTCACAATTCATTTGGTCACCATTTCCTGTGTTTCCTGTGACGTCTACAAATTCAAAATATCCCTAGCACGAGAAAAAGCTGTCAGTTTTCAATAGGTAACAACTTCCGTAACTTGAATTCACGTTCATTTGTAACGACATTACTCCCAGGAGCTATTACATTTTTTCTGTAACGGTCAACATTGCGAGAATATATTAGTGAGAAAGTCAAGTCAATTATATACCAATTCCTACGAATAAAAAAGGTAATATTTCTTCATTTGAGATAATAAAATTCTTATCTTGATTTCATTTTCAGTTGACCTGTTCTGTCGTTCCTTTTTTAATGACAACGCAAGCCTTTGAAATTCAATCTTCCACGGGCAGTGATCACGAGCGAACTCGAAAAGAGGGGAACAAAACCCATTGTGGTGGGGCGCGTTTTGAACTCGCGTTTCGAGGAAGCCCCACAAGAGAACGCGGCTCGAAAACATATAGCTTGTTCATCCGCAAGTTTCATTAAGGGGAATTAAAAAACAACATTTTTGCACAGGATTACGTGAATTACATTAATTATCCAACTGTTGAAGCAATTAAGGCTGCTACAACGCTTGACTTGATTGAATGGATTATGACGAGGGGTGGCAGGTGAGGTTTAAAGGTTAGCGGTAGCCAGGACGTTGATCTTTTGTTTAATAATGGTAAAGATTAATAATAATAAAAAAGATAAGAGTGTTAAATAGATTAGAAATTTTTTTTTTTAATTACTTTCTATTTATTTTTTTAACAATGACGCCTTTATTTTATTTTATCCTTGGGAAATACTGTCAAATTTATACTTCAGTGTTCAACCGAAAAATCTCTTTGTTTTTCAACGGATTAAGAAGTCTCAATAACCGTAGTCACTTAAAAATTTTAACTGTAAAGTTATCCCATAAATAATACACATATTTGTTTGTTTGTTTTTTTAAACTATTCTTAACTGGTCTACTTGATTTTTGTTTTGTCAACATAAAAAACAGAAAACGCTTCATCAAAGTATTCAAGTTTGGTAACTATAATATTCCTTTTGTTATTATTTGTGCTATTTATACCCTCGGCCAGTTGCATGTCATCTGATATGTTTCTATGCCACACTGTTGCATAGAAATAGTATAAACGGACAGGTGTTATATAGTTTAGTATTTATTATCTTACCGCTCAATATCAAGACAAAATTAGATTATCCTATATACAATTTCTATATTTATACACTTTAGCATAAGATTATTTATACAGCTTGGACCTTGTCTTCATGGTCCGGCAAACTATTAATTTATTATTCAGCGGCTGTTGCCTTAAGCAGCCAAATCTATTATTTAATGCGCCAACATTTCGAGCTATCATTTACGGGTTTTGCTCGAGTTTTGGAGCGAATTAGAGAAAAATGCAAAATTATGGTCAAGTAAAACTGCTATTATAATCTGACTTTAACAAATCTTTATATATATATATATATATATATATATATATATATATATATATATATATATATATTTTTACTTTTGCGGATAATCTAACATGAATGGAACACGTACTTTAGAGTTACGTGATCAGTGAAGTTTCCGTTATGCTGAAAGAAACATTGCCTTAAACATTCATATAAATCTATCGCTGTGGAAGTAGGTATATATATTTCCAACTTCCAATTAAGGTATTCGACGTGACACGGACCCATTTCTTCAAAAAGCTTGTGATTTTTTGACGCCCAGAACCAAAATGCGATGAGAGAACCTAGAAGGAGAGAGTAGCTCATCTAACAAAAGTCAATGGAGAGAGAAAGTGTTACCGGACAGTCTCGTAATCGACTCGCCTAATTTATAGCGTCCATTCTCAAGTACTAGCTAACATATGTATACAGAAATTATGTATGATAAACTCGTAAAGTAGTCTACAGGTATAACCAGCCCCGTTTCACGGGCAGAACCAGCTCCGTTTCAGGGAATCCCTTCTCACCCCCATCCCCTTCGGAGAGGGGTTGGAGGTAGGATGAAACCTCATTATAAACCATCTTAGGGGTCCCCACTATAACCCTGCCAAGTTTCATGCCCATCGGACCAGACGTTTGGCCGTGACTGAATGACAGACAAACGGGCAGACATAACGCCCATTATAGTAAGATAATCACCCTTTAATAATTGCAGCACTAAACCTTCCTTTATAGAAAGAGGCAAGTGTGCGTTGTCATCAATGATTCTGAACATTTATATGCATAAGACATAAATTTAGCCACGTGCCGACTTTCATATGACAAGCGATGTCACCACTGATATCCTAAAAGAGGCAAACTTTTTCTACTCGTGCTGTGACACTACACTCGATTCCTTAAGATGTGAAACATGCACTGGTCTTGCAAAACAAAAACAAGTCACGAAGCCACCATTTTACTGGAAAAAAATCCGTATTTACATAAGATATTACTTTTGATAACATTAGAAGAAGTACTTGAACAAAAATGCATGAGGTATTATGAAAACCCACTTTTTATACTTAAAAATAAGCTATAGAGGAGAGTAGGGCATCACGCGTCGTTCGTTCGTTTAGGAGACACGTTCATTCTGGAGTAAGCTGGCCTTTTGGCAGAACGGACTTTTGCTCCTTGAGCAGCCCGTGAACATTTTGTGTGCCAATAAAGATCAAAAGGAATTTCCCCCTTCCCCTTTCTCCCGCACGTCGTACTCTTTCTCTCTATGACATCTTGCTGATGTCCCCCTAAACTAGGGTACTAATGTCTCTCTTCTGTCCCAGTTAACTAGGATAACGTCTCTATTCTGTCTCAGTTGTGCTTGGAAACTTACATTAGGTTCACATTTCATTACGAGGTTTCTCAGCAAAATGTTGATGCACAGATATTTTGTTAACAAAGGCAACATGAAGATCAAACGAAAGTCCTTACCTGGATTAGGCCTGGAGAGAGAGAGAGAGAGAGAGAGAGAGAGAGAGAGAGAGAGAGAGAGAGAGGAGGAAGGAGGAGAAGGATATATACTGGCATTTTTGCCTTCGGGAAAGCGATGAATTTTCGTTAGAAAAAAATGGGGTTATTGTTTAGAATTTGAAAAACTGTGAAACTGGTCGCTGTTTAGAAAATGTAATGTGGTTGCCTTCTTCTTTCTTCTTCTTCTTCCCAGCTTTATCCCTATTCGGGGTCGCCGTTTTTAATGAGTCTCTTCCATCTAACTCTGTCCTGTGTCATTTCCTCCCGTAGTACTCCCTTCTCTCATATCATCTCTATGCAGTCTCTCCTTCTGGTCTTAGGTCTTCCTCTTCTTCGTGTTCCATCCACCTCCACGTCCATCACTTCTCTTCCCATGTGTTGCTCTTCTCTTTTCATCGGGTGGCCATACCATCTTAACCTTGCCTCTTGCACTTTCTTAGATGCTTCAGTGACCTTTACTGTACCCATAATATGATCATTTCTAACCCTGTCCTTTTTGGTTACTCCACTCATCCATCTAAGCATCCTCATCCGGTTACGTCCACTTTCTCCCCTCTGTTTTCTTTAGTGGTGCTGCTTCCAATCCATATGTCATTGCTGGTCTGGCCACTGCCTTGTGCACTCTGCCCTTTAAACTTATAGGGACTTTCCTATCACATATGACTCCAGACACCTTCCTCCAGTTGTTCCAAAACCACATTGAATCCGGTTGTTAATTTCCTCTTCCATGTTCCCCTCATTGTCAATCACTGAGCCAAGGTACTTTGTTGTTTGCTGGTCGCCATCCAATTCAGTTGTCATATATTCTGTCATTTTCCTGCTTATCCTTAAATCTCTACTCTCTAAGGCATATCTCCATCTTTCAAGCTTCCCTCCCAGTTCTCGGCTACCAAGACTGTCATCTGCATAGAGCAGACACAATGGTAGCTCCTCCCTGACATCCTACGTCAACACATCCAATACGATGTTAAACATGAGTGGGCTCAGATCTTTTAGCCACTGGAATGAAAGGAAAGTTTTAGTACTATAATTAACAGAAAAATTGCTAAAATTCACCAACAATGGATATAATATGATAAACTACCTGCCCTAATGTCAGCCATAAGTTAGTTTTCACTAAGTCCCACTTATTTTTTAGATATTAAACACTTTCCAGTTATCAGCACATCAGACAGAATTTACACTTTGTCTCTCCACTTTAGGAAGATCAAACACTTTTCGTGTCCAAAACTTATCTCCTCACAGCACGCATAGATATCCTCCAGAGGCACCGTCTCCCGCCTCTGCATGCTTTAATCAGCAAGACGTCATTGTATAGGTCCGATTAGAAAGCCATTTAAAAAGTCCTGGCGCCACCACTACTATCTACAATTTATAATCCTTTGTGAACAAACAAATAAATATCATTTAGATCTCATCTCCTTGTCTAACCCCCGAAGTAAATTCTATTTTTTATGTTAATTTTTTTTTTCAATACACTTAACAATCAGCGTGGATTTTTGGTTGTCAGAGCGCAGTGTTTCCATTTTAGGGAAAAATACTCCATTTCGGGGAAATCCTTAAAAAAAGAGAAATCTAAGATAGTACTTTTAAAGGTGTTGTGTATATTTTCTACGGTACTATCAGATAATTCTGTCAGATAATTATCAATCCATATGGAATATTTCTAATTTTCCCTATTTTGTGATGGAAAAAATAAGAAGAGTAAAGGCGAAGGGTATAGTTTTAAAGCACATGATTTACTATTCTAAGTAATAAAAACAAAAGCGATGATACTCTACAAATAGATGACAGAATGAAGTAAAAGCAACAAATAGCTGAAAATTAAGGTCACCATGAGATAATGATGTTGGACAGATGACAAGCAAAGTAATATATATATATATATATATATATATATATATATATATATATATATATTATATATATATAATACATATATTACTTTGCTTGTCATCTGTCCAACATCATTATCTCATGGTGACCTTAATTTTCAGCTATTTGTTGCTTTTACTTCATTCTGTCATCTATTTGTAGAGTATCATCGCTTTTGTTTTTATTACTTAGAATAGTGAATCATGTGCTTTAAAACAATACCCTTCGCCTTTGGCACGAAAAGTGTATGATATATATATATATATATATATATATATATATATATATATATATATATATCTTGCAATTCCACAATGGTCCCCGTGGGTGAAGTATATAAGAGATCCTCACGTGAAAATGGAAGGAGGAGGTACCAAGACTTTCAACTTTTATTCCAAAGTCATCTTCAGGGTACCCTGAAGATGACTTTGGAGTAATAGTTGAAAGTCTTGGTACCTCCTCCTTTCATTTTCACGTGAGGATCTCATATATATATATATATATATATACTGTATATATATATATATATATATGTATATATATATTATAGATATATATATTATTATATATTATATTATATATACACAGGGAGCAGGAGCAGGAACAAACATGGCGAAGTATTTACACTTTATTCCGACGCGTTTCGCATTCGGCAGAATGCATCTTCAGGGTCTGTATAATAAATAATGACTAATATAAATTAAATTGATTTGAAAAATAGTCTAAAAATTACTTACAAACTAGTTTAAAATGAAAAACGAAACTTCACACATAGATAAAAATACACTAATAATTGATAAAACAACACGAGAAGTTAAAAGCACATACGTTAGTTAAAAGTTCAGATGGAAAGTTAAAACAAAAAACCAAATAAATAAATTAGTAAAATACAAAGTTAAAAAATATTTGAGGAGCACTGGGGGTCGACCTACCATGGTAAGAGATAAATAAACACTAAAAGAATTTACACAGAAACATAGGCTTAAGAGAGAAACAAGGGGGTGGAGGTGGTCTGGTTGTTCAACTGCGGAACAAGTTGTTTAATAAAAAGGCTCTCCAGGATCAACAGTTCATGGGCTGGAGGTTTGACCAACAACAATAAAATCTTCATATTTAATATTAACTTTACATTTTTTGCTATGTTCACGTATACTGGACTGTTCGGGTGATTTGATAATGAAACATCCAGTACGAAAACTAACTCCTTGTGGCAGTCTATGCGAACCCCCCTCATCATCCTCTGAGAAGAACCCACACGTAAGTTCCCAGACTACATCTCTGGGACAAGAATATTTGTACACTATACCAGAGGGACATGAGGGGGCATAAACGATCTTTAAATTTAAACATGGATCCAATTGTTAGTGGATTGACCGGAATGAGTTTTACCTTTAATGCGCCAAAGTGTTTTTGTACGATTTTTGTAAATTCGGCCCTAAAGGAATCATCGTGTAAATATGGGAATCGGGCATAAAAAGGAAGCTTTGGAACATTAACTTCATTGGTGTTGGTGCAAAACTCTTTATTAAGGACCTTGTAAATAATTCTGTTGACGAGCTTGGTGGAAAGCAGTTATCATTAAAATATGCTAAAAGAAAGGCAATTTCTTTATGAAATACGTGCCAGTTAGACGTAAGGGAGACGGCCTCTATATACAAGGGTAAAAATTGAGTTAGATTTAAAATTACTAAAACAAAAGCTATGAAAATTCGTTCCCAAACCTGTAAATGTCTTTTTCCTAAAAATTGTAGTGTTAAACTTACTGTTTTCACGAAATACATCTACATCTAAAAATGGAAGACGGTCGTTCATTTCACTTTCAAGGGTAAACTTAATATTTGGGTGATATGAATTAATGAATTCTAAAAATGCATGGCAATCAAAATTACGCCTGAAAAGGGTGAAGGTGTCGTCAACGTATCTTTTATAAAATAAAGGGCGGAAGGAAAGAGGGCACTCGTCCAAAAAGCGCTCTTCCAGCGAGCACATAAAGATATTGGAAAAGGTAGGACCTAACGGAGACCCCATAGCCATATCCCTACCACTTGTCTATATAAGTTATTGTTAAAAATAAAGGCGGTGTCCATCACCGCCATTTCTAAAAGAGACTTAAAGGTAGAACGATTAAAATTGTGAAAGTACGAATCAGGTTGGGGAAATAACTTGTCTTAAATTATGCTAATGGTCTCCCTAACAGGAACATTGGTAAAAAGGGATTCAACATCAAAGCTCGCCATAAAATGTATCAGAATCTTGGGGGAGTACTGATTCTTTAAACGATTTGAATTTTGAAACTGTATATTGATTCTTAGTTAAAGGTTCAAGCAACGGGACTAAAAATTTCGCAAGTTGATAATTAGGTGTATTGTAAGACGCTAGAATAGGGCGGAGGGGAACACTAGGTTTATGAATTTTGGGTAGGCCATACATAACACCAAAGGAAGAGCCGGTAGAAAACAGGTGACGGTAAGTTTCTTCGTTAATGACATTATCTTTCTTCAGAGATCTCAGAAAACGGTTGATTTTATCTTCGGTACGAAAAATGCTTTGGTAGTCAGGTACACCTATCTTTGTGAATTTAGTATGATCATTAAGGATAGTTTCCATTTTCGAATTATAATCTGATTTATTGAGAATGACAGCCTTCTTATCTGGTTTCACAATTATGATGTCTTCACGCTTAGCCAAATTTTTTATTAGATCAAAATCACATTTTTTGAAAAAAGGAGCCCAATTAGTTTTTAACTTTGAAAAAACACGTTGAGATAGACTAGATAATTCATTTTGTAAACCACTCAAATTGGCACATTAAGAGGGAGGGATTCAACCTCTGAAAAATCGATTCTAATGGTAAGAAGAATTGGTTATATTTTGGCCTATAATTTGGTAAACAAAAATCCAACCCAAGGGACAACAAAAATTCTTCTCTCTTGGATAAAATATAATTAGAAAAGTTGAAAACTGTGGCGCGATTCTCACAAAATTTAGGAATGAAAACACCCATGCTTTTAAGTTTGTTAAATTGCCTATCCTGTGCCATGTCAATAGGCAATTTAACAAACTTAAAAGCATGGGTGTTTTCATTCCTAAATTTTGTGAGAATCGCGCCACAGTTTTCAACTTTTCTAATTATATTTTATCCAAGAGAGAAGAATTTTTGTTGTCCCTTGGGTTGGATTTTTGTTTACCAAATTATAGGCCAAAATATAACCAATTCTTCTTACCATTAGAATCGATTTTTCAGAGGTTGAAATCCCTCCCTCTTAATGCCAATTTGAGTGGTTTACAAAATGAATTATCTAGTCTATCTCAATCGGTGTTTTTTCAAAGTTAAAAACTAATTGGGCTCCTTTTTTCAAAAAATGTGATTTTGATCTAATAAAAAATTTGGCTAAGCGTGAAGACATCATAATTGTGAAACCAGATAAGGGGAAGGGGGCTGTCATTCTCAATAAATCAGATTATAATTCGAAAATGGAAACTATCCTTAATGATCATACTAAATTCACAAAGATAGGTGTACCTGACTACCAAAGCATTTTTCGTACCGAAGATAAAATCAACCGGTTTCTGAGATCTCTGAAGAAAGATAATGTCATTAACGAAGAAACTTACCGTCACCTGTTTTCCACCGGCTCTTCCTTTGGTGTTATGTATGGCCTACCCAAAATTCATAAACCTAGTGTTCCCCTCCGCCCTATTCTAGCGTCTTACAATCTCCTAATTATCAACTTGCGAATTTTAGTCCCGTTGCTTGAACCTTTAACTAAGAATCAATATACAGTTTCAAATTCAAAATCGTTTAAAGAATCAGTACTCCCCCAAGATTCTGATACATTTATGGCGAGCTTTGATGTTGAATCCCTTTTTACCAATGTTCCTGTTAGGGAGACCATTAGCATAATTTTAGACAAGTTATTTCCCCAACCCGATTCGTACTTTCACAATTTTAATCGTTCTACCTTTAAGTCTCTTTTAGAAATGGCGGTGCTGGACACCGCCTTTATTTTGAACAATAACTTATATAGACAAGTGGAGGGTATGGCTATGGGGTCTCCGTTAGGTCCTACCTTTTCCAATATCTTTATGTGCTCGCTGGAAGAGCGCTTTTTGGACGAGTGCCCTCCTTTCCTTCCGCCCTTTATTTTATAAAAGATACGTTGACGACACCTTCACCCTTTTCAGGCGTAATTTTGATTGCCATGCATTTTTAGAATTCATTATTCTATCACCCAAATATTAAGTTTACCCTTGACAAAGTGAAATGAACGACCGTCTTCCGTTTTTAGATGTAGAAGTATTTCGTGAAAACAGTAAGTTTAACACTACAATTTTTAGGAAAAAGACATTTACAGGTTTGGGAACGATTTTCATAGCTTTTGTTTTAGTAATTTTAAATCTAACTCAATTTTTACCCTTGTATATAGAACCGTCTCCTTACGTCTAACTGGCACGTATTTCATAAAGAAATTGCCTTTCTTTTAGCATATTTTAAGGATAACTGCTTTCCCACCAAGCTCGTCAACAGAATTATTTACAAGGTTCTTAATAAAGAGTTTTGCACCAACACCAATGAAGTTAATGTTCCAAAGCTTCCTTTTTATGCCCGATTCCCATATTTACACGATGATTCCTTTAGGGCCGAATTTACAAAAAATCGTACAAAAAACACTTTGGCGCATTAAAGTCAAAACTCATTCGGTCAATCCACTAACAATTGGATCCATGTTTAAATTTAAAGATCGTTTATGCCCCTCATGTCCTCTGGTATAGTGTACAATATTCTTGTCCCAGATGTAGTCTGGGAACTTACGTGGGTTCTTCTCAGAGGATGATGAGGGTTCGCATAGACTGCCACAAGGAAGTTAGTTTTCGTACTGGATGTTCATTATCAAATCCCGAACAGTCCAGTATACGTGAACATAGCAAAAAGTAAAGTTAATATTAAATATGAAGATTTTATTGTTGTTGGTCAAACCTCCAGCCCAAATGAACTGTTGATCCTGGAGAGCCTTTTATTAAACAACTTGTTCCGCAGTTGAACAACCAGACCACCTGCACCCCTTGTTTCTCTCTTAAGCCTATGTTTCTGTGTAAATTCTTTTAGTGTTTATTTATCTCTTACCATGGTAGGTCGACCCCCAGTGCTCCTCAAATATTTTTTAACTTTGTATTTACTAATTTATTTATTTGGTTTTTTGTTTTAACTTTCCATCTGAACTTTTAACTAACGTATGTGCTTTTAACTTCTCGTGTTGTTTTATCAATTGTTAGTGTATTTTTATCTATGTGTTGAAGTTTCGTTTTTTTCAAAAAAAAAATTTTAACTAGTTTGGTAAATAATTTTTAGACTATTTTCAAATCAATTTAATTTATATTAGTCATTATTTATTATACAGACCCTGAAGATGCATTCTGCCGAATGCGAAACGCGTCGGAATAAAGTGTAAAAATACTTCGCCATGTTTGTTCCTGCTCCTGCTCCCTGTGCATTTTATCACTTTGGCTGACTCGCCTGCTTTCCCTCCGTTCATATTATATATATATATATATATATATATATATCTATATATATATATATAATATATATATATATATATATACACATAACATATAGATAGATAGATATATCATATGACCAAAATGTAGCCTTAAGAAATGTTCATCTACCTATTCCTAATGTTGAATGGAAATGTTACTTTAATCTATATCAATACTAATTGATAATCATTAGCCTTTACAGATAAGGTTTTTTTTTCTTACTTTGCCTTTTGCTCTATATGCAATGAACTTTTTAGCTTTATTTTGTGATTATTTTAGTAACAGGCTACTAATGTTCAAAATAATATAAAGTTTTATTTTACCATAGATACTGTAACAGCATTGGTTTAGGGGAATTCGTGTCAATCTAAGGGAATCTTTGGCTGAGCTTGGCTTGCATATAGGGTAAAATAAAATCACGATGTGTAAACTTGGTCTAAGGCCAAGTTGGACGTTCCTATACTTTTTCATGGTGTTGGTGTATTAAGCTTCTGTCACTGTCAGTGTAAGGTGAAGGTGAAATGTTCTGACCATTCGAAAATAATTTTTCAGCGTAGAAAAACTTGGTATTTGGATGTGTTCAGGCCCAGAAAACATTTAGGCCAACTTTCCGACGAACAAAAACATTGCATTAGGATGTGTTCAGGTACAGAAAACATTAGGCTAACTTTCCAAGAAGTAAGTAGCCTAAGTTAGTCATAAATTTCTGCCTGGTTGTAGATGTGAATTTTGTATTAGTTTCCTTGGATATCCAGTTTTCTATAGTATTTTGGTTGCGTAATCAGAATTTACCGTTAGGTATATTTTGGTTGATTGTAATTAACTTTTAATTAATTTTGGGGGGTTGATTGTGATTACCTAACCATTAGTACTAATTAGCCCTAACCTCTGAACTTATGTACTCCAATCAAAGACAATACACGAAAGATGGGAAGCTCAAGCCACAGCCGCATCGGCCGCATACAATTTAGTTCCTGGCATGAAATAAAGATGGCGGTAGCATTTCACCTGCCTACATCGTCTGTTTGTTTACTTTTTCACAAAGCGGGCATTCAATTTCAATCATGAGTGGGCGTAGCCATCATCACCCGTGTGTGGTTTGCAATAGGACGAAAATGATTTTCCCCATCTGATTTTTCATGCTTTTCCTCAGAATAAAGAAAGGTAATAAAATCATTACATCTGTTACAAAGTACATGATGACTTTTAGAGAAAATGAAGAAATAAAATAGACCAAAGCAAAATTGAATGTCGGTGCAGTGTTATTCCGAAATAAATATTGGAAAATATTTATAATACGGTGGACGCCTCTAAGCGGGAAAGAAAATATATTTACATGTGATTTTCGACTACAAAAAAAAATATTTGCCATTTGAAACCCCAACAACCAACCTAACCTTCCTGGTAATGTACATCAGTAGCCTAATCATGTCAACAGTAAACCTAACCATATCAGCGGTACCATAACCATGCCAACAGTTACCTAACCATGTCAACAGTAATTTGCAATGGAAATGAAGCTATCTTGCAAAACATATCAAAATCAACTAGAAAAACTATATTTTCTTGTCATTCTTGTCAATTGTATTTCAAATAAATACCTTAAAGTTATATTTGCATATCTTGAAAATCTCTAGAAATATGAAATAAACATACCAATTCCTATCACTGTCATACAATCGTGAATATTGGGTCTCCATACCTTTTCCAGATAGGCTTCTCACAGCAACTTTGTATACTGTATATATACTGTAGTTATGTTATATTCTCAGCAGCTTACCATTGGGTTGTAGTTATAAATGTTTACCTTAATTTTTCATTAATAAGCAACTATTTAGCGAACCAAAGTTTTTCCATCAGGAAAGGATGTATCTTGTGGAGCATTCATATGGGAGAGCATAAGTAGGTTAGTTAAGTTAGAGTGTCTTACTTTAATTTCAAGTTCACTAACCTTTTAATCTATGATTGAATTTTCCTATATGTATGGATAAAAGCATTCAAAATAAAAGAAAATTACATGCAAACCAGAATATCTGCTCCCACAAGATCCATTCTTACCGTTTCATCTAAGTTTCTGCATTATATGCTCATAATTGTTCAATTTTTTTTAATGAAATCTTGTAATTGGTACCAACACCCCACATAGTATTCCAAAGTAAATTTACCATTTGGCAGCAAATGTACGCAGTAATACAGTAGTAATAAATTGGCAAAACAAGTTGTGAAAACCTATGATATTTGCTTGTTACTGTACAGATGCAAAAAGAAAACATGGTTCAAGTCAATTAGAATAATTGTTACAAATTTTTTTTAGGAATGTGCATGCTTCTTGCAGAAATGGCATTTTACTAGAAAATACCAGGCAGAATGGTTGTTTACATTACCTTCATAAAAGGGTGCCAATTGAATATGCATTTTTGAGAACTCCCACAATTGGGCTATGAGATTTTAATAAATTGTTATAAATAGGTTTTATAACAATTTATTAAAATTTGATTTGTGATTTCAATTTTTATTTGCTTTTTATGGAAATTAAGTTAAACCTAGATTTTTGCTTATACAGTATTCTGTAAAATACAGCATTGCATTTGTTATAAAAGGGTACCTTACTTTTACTACTTTGTTGTTGTACTTTTTTTAGTTTTATTAACAAATATTGCTTAACTTTTGCCTAATCAGCATGCAAGTTAAGTCTGCTTTTTCATTTTGATTTCATATTATTGGTTTTGATCATCCCATGCTTTGTTTGCGATTTAAATTCTGATATATGCATGTTTTGTTTGCATGACTTGTATGACTATTGCATGCAAATGAAGCATGTGCACTAATTCTTTTACTTTGTTTATGTTCTTTGCAAAAGAACATTTGGTACAGTTGCTTAGGTATGTACAGTATACAATCATAAGCACAAGCCCAAAAAAAGGAAAATAATTACTGTATACTATATTGGTGAAATAATAAGATAATATGAGAATAAGTTTGTTTCATTCTAACTGCCCTCTCAATTTTAGATAAAGATACTTAGCAATTAATGTTACATTAACTGAAGGATTTTATTTAATGATTCAGAAAATGCCTAATATATAAGTCATAAGCTATGATAGAGCCATATAAATCATGTTAACAAGCAATATTAATCGATTTAGTATTCAATAATTTATAAAGAGAAGTTTATTGGAGCATAAGAATAAATTTTAACATTTAAAAAGCCGCGCTACGCCACAGCCGAGTTTTAGTTGAGGGCATAATCAATAGATGGCGCGCATCCTGACGGTTTGGATGACGTTTTTTTTTAATGGTATAAATAGTCGGTTTCCCATCTTTCGTTTATTGTCTTTGCTCCAATCCTGGAATGCTAGCTATGGTGCATGCGCACTCATACCTATTTATAGGGGAGTTTTTAGTGAAAAATGGGGTATTTCTACAGAAGCAGTCCACACGGACTGCAAGGAACGTAACCGCTGATACGACATCCACTAGGGATTTGGCCGTCCAATGTATTTCGCCGTGTTTAGTATACTGGCCCCTGGAGGTTTAATTACAGTCGTCCGAATAAATAGGTAGGTATTACTTAAAATTCTTGTTCAGTAGGTAAAGGTGCTGTAAAAAATGGATTCTCCTTCACCAGGGAGTCTAGGGTGTTTGAGCCCTTGGCTAAGTACCTAATATGGCCTGTTAGGTTAGGTTACGGTTGATTACTATAGGTCAGTAGGTATCACACTACAGTAGTTCCAACTCCATTTTTCTAGAGTAATTATGTATTTTTGTGTGTTTTAATGTGTTCTGAATGGTTACGATAGTAATACTTTGGGAAAATGAGTTGTTTTTCAGTTACTAGCTTATACCCGCCTACTACATCCAACAAGGTTGGGGACCCTTTGGGAATGCAGGGTTTTGGGTGTGGTAAATCACCATGGATACAAAACAGCATTTGAATTAATGAATAAGGAGTACCTACAGATCAAACTAACCTAACCTAACCCAGGATACCTAACCTAACCCAGGAGACCTAACCTAACCTAGGATGCAGAGCCCTGACCGGGGGGCGGAGCCCCCCGTACCCCCCCGGAAGGTGTTTAAATGACCTAACTAGATCAAACCAACCTAACCTAACCTAGGACGCGGTGCCCTGACCGGGGGCCGTACCCCTCCCGGATGGTGTTTAAATGACCTAACTAGGTCAAACCAACCTAACCTAACCTAGGACGCAGTGCCATGACCCGGGGGTACCCTGGATAATGTTTAAATGACCTAACCAGATCAAACCAACCTAACCTAGCCTAGGACACCTAACCTAACCTAGGACATATATCATGTTACAATACTCAATCATAAATTTACCTTAATTGGATGGACACAAACGTTTTCATGGTTAATATCCAGAACAAGAAGGTTGTGGCTCATCTACAGTGTCATCGTCGTCGTCATCAGAAAAGGATTCCCTAGGTGATGATGGTGGCTGAGTGTCACTTAAAGGTGGATACAGTTTAGCAGCTTCAAGTAAAAATTGGTACAAAACTGAATCCTGGTAGTGCTTAATAAATAATTACCTAGCAAGGTATTGTTTCAAATAGTCTTTTTTTATACCAGGCCTTTTAATCCACTCCTTAATATCTTGCCACAATCGTTCAGTATTTTGAGTGTGAATGTTAGGATTATTGGGATCAACAAAATTTTCTGTGTGGTTTACTTGAAAATGAGTGTATCCACTCTCACTGATTTTATTATAACCTCGCTGCGAGTCACTGTAAATAATAGAGCCTGGTTTAATGTAGCGATTAATTAAAGGAATTAAAGTATCACTTTTCCGATTGTTAGCACCAGGATCGATCAATGCCTCAACAAAGAATTTTTTTGATGTTCTCTCTATACCACCAAACAACCAACACTGGGTAAGAGGGCGACCTTTATGGTATTTACTATGAGTAATTAGTGTTTCATCAATTTCCACTTCAACATCAACACCACCGATGGGCTCCTGATTATTGTACCAAAACTGACTCACCTCACTACAGAAGCTTCTCCAATCAACACTGGTCTTTGATGAAATATTTAAATACTTAACAATTGGCCGATGTTTCCAAAATTCACTCAAAAACTGACAAAGAAAATTCATCAACTTTCATACCGGCAATTTAACTTTATCTAAAAATGTGCCTTTCCGATCACTTGCAGTAAAATTACAATATTTTCTCTTTTTATGTCTTTTGTCTAAAACATAACCAGTACAGCGCCAAACGTTTTTATCCTTTCTGAATTGACAGGGCTTTCCACACTTTAAACACTGTACAGCTGCAGGTAGCACTCCATGTTCTCTTAAAAATTCAATGCACCGTGTTTCATTTTCATAAAAATAATGAATTAACTGAAAATAATCAAAATTACAGGACAAACACAGAGACATAGCTTATCTCTATGAGAAACTTCAACCAAATGACAAGCAAATATGGCTGACAGCTGTCAGATTTTCACCAGGTCACGTGACTCCTAGAAATAACATGTAACTACCCACAATGCAAGTTTAAGAGGGAAAAAATTCGCATCAGAACCACAATGCAATTCCAAACAAAAACAAATTTGCATCAGAGCACAAACTGTGTGTGTGTGATAAAGTAAACAAAACACTTAGAAATTTTTCGAGGATAAGGATTCTATAACCATTCATAACTCGCATATGGTGAATTTCCCCAAAAAGTGTTCAGAGACAAAGTTTAATAATTTTTTTATGCAAAATGCATCTATAATACTATAATTATTATAGAAAGAGTTGGAACTATAGTAAAACAATACCGTCATTTCTTGCTCACGGTTTTGGCCAGCATCCAGCCGATGCTCGCGAGCAAAAGTGTTGTATCGTCACACTAGGACCTCGTGGTTTCGAGGAACAGTAGGAAAAAGTAAACAAAACTGATCAGCTGATATCATCATGGCTTCCAGAAATTGTCGGACTGTTGCAAGATGTGCTGCAGTGATGTGTTTTCTCGGAATCTTACGTGAATGCAAGAGTAACAAAAAAATTTTGTGGGTTCGAAAGTGGCTCAGAAGAAGAGAAGCCAAAGGTCTGAGAGTACGTCCTATCAGCAGCAGCCATCTTGTTTGTTTACCATATGTGGTCGCTTGCTGTTCGTGCTTGGTGCTTCCCGTCCAGATGGGAAGCCAAAATCTCGAGCTAAAAGCTCCCGGTTTTCCATTTTCGGCAACAACGGCTCGCTGCTGGAGAAAAAAAGGCCTAGTGTGAGGCCACCTCCAACTCCTTCTTGAACCTATGGCTCCCTTATGACTTCCAGGGTAGCCACTATAACATGTCTTCTGTCTCCATTTGTTTTACCCCACACAAAAACCCTCATTTCAAAAGGTGCCTGATAAAGATGTGAGATTAATAAGAATTGACCAACAATAAACAACACTACCACTTTCATCAGCAACACTAAAAGTGTAGGAAAAACCAATTTTCAAGGTAAATTTCTGTTTGGAGTTACCTGTAGTTATACCAAAGATTATTTATACTAGGTAATATACCAGCCCCACTTGCTGGCTGTCATGTTTAGTACCATCCCCATGGACATTAAGCACCAAAACGATAAAAAAAAAAGGTAGATATTTCATAAAAATTTTAATTATAGTGATAATAGTAAATTCTAGTGGGCTTTTTGAATTGAGCATCCCTTGGATCCTTACAAGAAAAATAACATTGTTATTATTAGCCTAGGAACAAAAATAACAAAATACCTAGGTTTGAACCAGCATTTTAAGCAAAAAAGGTACAATGTGATGGGTCCCCATATTTCACTAAATGATTTTCTGCACTTGGGCTAGCTTAGGCAAAGGCATTGCCCCCAGGTCAGGTAGAACCCGATATTTTAAGTTAGGTTACTTTGTATGTATGTGTTTGCCATCCATAACCCATTTCCCACTTGTCCCCATTTATTAATAAGTTTAGACATGATGGGGAATGTAATGGATTAACAACCTATTTCTGGCAGAAATGAATGTCAGATTTTTCCAAACCACTCCAAGACTGGCAGAAATAAAACATTTTACATATGTAATTAATTTTAGGATTAAGATTATCCTTACATAGTTTTTTCTGATGGGCTGATTAATGGTAGGATTTGTAGGAATGGAAAACTTAGATGCTGGATAGTAATCTAATAGTACCTCTGGATATGAGTGGTGTGTCTGAGGGTGGTTTTCTATTACATAACTCATTTATTGCAATACACTCCCAGAGCACCTGAATTAACCCTGGTCACTGACCAGCCAGAACTATATCCTCATATATTTACTTATAAGTGGGTAATTTTAACTGTGAGTGTCACGGGAGAATTTATCCCCCACCAAGACATTAAGATACGAGAATAATAATACTATTAGTATACATGTGCACTGTTGTCAGTCTTCTTGCCTGGAGACGGGTCAGAGAATGGTACTGTGTCATAGTTGACACGGTGGGTATGAAGACTGACGTTTACGCTGCCTGGGAATTAGGGTAGGCCTATCCTACCTGCTATTACATGATATTCCTTGTGTATGGGTCTTATTACTGATGAGGCCAGGTGATGTCTTCCCACTGGGAGGCAATTGAAGTGCTGATTTCCATTTAAGGTGTAAGGTACAATGGTATTGAAGAAAATTCCTGGTACTCAGCTCGTTTCTTTATTACTCATTACTCATTACATCATGCCAAATTTCTCATCTTGCCTAGTCTCCTGGACTTGGTTAATTTACCTAGTCTTCAGAACTCCTGGAGTAGATCCCTTTTTAACACAGCAAAATCTCATGACAACTAATGAACGTGAAGCATCTTTCGCAACAATGAAAATTTTCCATGTTAAGGCGTTGTAATCACATTCAGCTGGGCATGTAACTCTGCACTTGAATCCTCATCTGCTACTGTTATTTCATGATAGTGACCTGTTCCAACTAAAGAACTAAAGGTAATATTATGACTTTAAAAGCTTACCTTGTAAGGGATAGATAATAATTTGTATTAATAATTTGGTAAAATAGCCAAAATGAAGGGTGGACCGGTTGACGTCCTTCTCACACTCGAGAGCATTTGTAATCCTTACATGGTTTTCTAGTGTTACCAAAATGCAGATGAAAGATTCAGGACAGCGTTCCCATACTCAAAGTGAAAGAAAAGTAAAACAAGGGACTCGCTACACTGCTATGCACTCGACGTCAACAACAAAAACGAAAACATTTTAACAGTTCCAATCACTCTTACAACAGTAGGGTAAAGATATTAGAGGAGGATGATGAATCAATTCCTAAATAAATCACTAATAATTAAGAATTGATTTATGTCCACTTTATATCAAGGACAACTTTTCCTTCCTAACGGAACCAAACAGCTCCTTAGATGGGTTTGCGACTGTGGAAAACAGGTCTTGCAACAACATAAAACAAGGATATACTTGATTACTAAATGAGGACACTACCCCATATGTGTGCGTTGAATATAGCTTTCCTAATAGCTTTGTCTAGCCTAATACTGGGGTTGGATTGACTCCACTTACACAGGGTGTCACATCACTCTGCAACAAAAGAGTTCTCCACAGGTGAAGACAGAATTTACTCCTATTGAGGCGTCCTAATGATCATCAAACTCACCAGAGCTCTTGGCTAGAAACGACTCTTAAACTTGAATTTCGAAGGGGTTTGGAAAGTGGTGTAGTCTATCCTCTAAGATGTACCAAACTAGTACTACAAGAGCAAAACTCTGACAATTTCCTATAAGACAAGACCCATAAGACCACAATTGCATTCCCAACCAGGGCACTAGGTGAATTCTTGTACAAAATGTTTTACATCATACCTTTGTTCATTACCTCAAAACTATGAAGTTTTCACATTACTGGCCACTGTGAATAGAACAAATGGATCACCTGAAGATTAGCGACCCGTAATACCTCTCCTGAAGAAAATCGACCCCAATGTTTTCCTCCTGAAGAAAAGCGACCCCAATATTTTCCACCTGAAGATAAACTACCCCTGCTTGTTGGTGTCTCCAATCTTCAGGTGACCCACTTGAGATCATAATATTATAGAAAAAAGGAGAAACAAATATAGATATAAATTCATTAAAAACTACTTTGATGGGTGTGTTAGGTAGTGCCCTTAACCCTTAAACGCCGAAGCGGTAAAAATAAAAAACTCCCCCGAATTCCGGAGCCGGTTTTGAGTGAGCGCGGAAGCGGAAAAAATAATTTTTTCAAAAAATTCACAGCGCGCTTAGTTTTGAAGATTAAGAGTTCATTTTTGGCTCCTTTTTTTTTCATTGCCTGAAGTTTAGTATGCAATCATCAGAAATGAAAAATAATATCATTATCATATGTAAATAATGCGATATATGGTAGCGAAAAAAAAAAAATTCATACATAATTGTATTAAATCACGCTGTGCAAAAAACGGTTAAAAGCTAACGAGTTATTTCTTTTTTTTTCGTTGTATTGTACACTAAATTGCAATCATTTTGATATATAGTACATTGTAAAACAATAAAAGCAACACCGGAAAAATATTATCACAAAATGATGTATGAATTCGTAACGTGCGGACGTAAAAAAATAAAAAAAATATTTTTTTTTCAAAAATTCACCGTAAATCTCAATATTGTTCTTTAGAGACTTCCAATTGTTTCAAAATGAATACAATGATTGGAATATTACGATACTGTAAGAGTTTTAGCTAAAATTGCGTTTTTCGACCATTTTGTAGAGTCAAAGTGATCGAACGTGGTTTTTTTTTCTTTTTTTTTTTTTTTTTTATATTTATCGTGATTTATATGCAAATATTTCGAAAAATGAGAAAAGCTACAACCTTCAATATTTTTTCCTTTTATTTTACATGAAATTGCGCACATTTTCATATATAAAACACTATGAAATGCCTAATATGAAACGGAGCAAATTTTCCGAGAATTCGATGTACGCAATTCGGAGATTTATGGCGGAGAATCCGTGCGCGGAGGGAAGGAAAGTTTTTTTTCATAAATTCACCATAAATTGAAATTTGTTCCGATACGTAATACAAACCCTCGGTCCTTTAACAATAGGAAGGTAACTAGCGGCAGCTGGGACGGTCGTAAGCTTCGAACAAGGGGAGAACGGTAGTTAACTGCTTGTCCGATCGTGCGCGCGCCGCGCGCCGTGGGCGGTGAAGAATCACTTTTGCTTTCGGCCTGGTGTGACAGGACGTGTTCGTCATCGCTCTGCCCGCTATTTCGTCGTGTGCTTTGGATGTTTACAATTTCTTCTGACTGGTTTGTTTGTGGTCTTGAATGAAATTGTAAGTACTCTTTTTTTCATTTTTCATTGAGTGAAGTGAATTAATTAATCATGGATCAAGAAGAGCTTTCGCCGCGCCCACCAGCTGCCCGTAGAGTGTGTCCCGGGCTGGAGGGGCGTAAATGCGGCGGATTCCGCTCTTACCCAGATATTGATCCTCATGAGTTATGTTTTCGGTGTCGGGGGCGAGAATGCTCCCGAACCGAACCATGTAATGTCTGTGTAAATTGGTCCGAGGCGCAGTGGGTGCTGTACGAGGGGTAAGGAAGAGGCGTAGGTCGACCAAGGAGTCGTCGGAAAGCTCTCCAGCGACTCTTTGGTTACGGATACCTCGTCATCCTTCCTGCCTCCAGCTCAGCCCCCACGATTTGCGCCTTCCCCTGCGGGGGGGGTTTCGGAGTCCTTCTCCTCACTCGATCCGTCGAGTGTGGAGGAGGGTGCCCGATACCCGGATGTTCAATTGTATTCGGGGTCTTCCGTCCGCTCTGGGTGGGGTTCGTCCTCCCCCAAGCGCGAGGGTGCCCCTCTAACCTGACCCGACTGTTCCTCCCTCAGGTGTGCCTTCTGTGAGTGACGACCTTGGACAGGTGTGGGCGTCGTTGGGACTGCAGGGCGCCCCCAGCCCCAGTATCCAGGGCTTGATTCAAACGGCTAGCGGGGTCGGCAGTTGTAACTCATGGTGGTGGTGACAACAACGACCATACTGTGTCAACACCAGCGTACGCCGCCCCTCCTCAATGTGGTGTATACGCAACACATTGCGTCGGTGACTCCAACGGCGTCAATCAAATGCCGATCGCTGCCGTACCTAAGAGGGGCGTGACCGCCGCCACCTGGGTTTTATGTGCTGCCGACGCCCTTCCCGACTTTCGCTGCCCCAAAAGTTCGCCCCTGGATCTACGCCCGTCCCAATGATGAGTTTGGCTGAGATGGAGAGGTCTGTGACGCCGGACATGCTGCCGTACCTGCCGTACCTGTCAGCGAGTGTTGCCTGGCCCAGCCCCTCGCGCCGCTCCTACGAAGCGCGCGGTGCGGGACTCTCATGTTGATGTTGCTGCTGGTGCTGGTCCTGCTGGTGCTGGTCCTATTGGTGCTGGTCCTGCTGCTGCTGGTCCTGCTGGTGCTGGTCCTGCTGGTGCTGGTCCTGATGGTGCTGTCCTGCTGTTGATGTTCCTGCCGCTCCTGCCGTGCCTGCTTGCCCCTGTTCCCACGTCGCGTCTCGTCATGGAGGTGCTGCACGGTCTCAGGGTCTTTCCGGACAGGATCAGTCGGGGCGTGTTGCTTCGGCAATTGGCCCGACTTTTCCGTGGATGGAAGACCTGACGTCCGTCCTGAGAGAGCTGACGAAGAAGAGGAAGAAGAAGAGGAAGATGTCGTCGTCGTCTTCATCGTCTTCTTCGTCGTCTGTTGCCGCCTCTTCCCCTTCGACTTCTAAGGCTTCCAAGCCGAAGAAGAAGAAGGCTGCCTCCTCCCCCCCTAAGAAGGCTCCTGCGGGACCTTCGAAGGGCCCGTCTCGCTCTGGCGTGACGGGGGTGCTTCGCTGGTCCTCCTGTTCCCTCTGGGAACGGGGCCCGTCTCCTCTTCTGAGAAGAAGAAGAAGACGGGACCAAGGATGTGCTGGCTACTGCTGGTACATCCGCGCCTGGTCTTAGTAGCACTGCTGCTAAGCCAGGTACCCCCGGCTTCGACTTCTCGTTCGCGAGAAGGTCCGAGTGTACGGTCTCCTTCGGGCGACCGTGCAGCCAAAGTCAAGACGCCTGAGCTTGCTCACCGTCATGACAGAGGCACGGAGCAGAAGACTGTCGAGAGTCGCGCAAGTGACGCTCGCCAGGCCAGCGGCCGCTCTCGTAGCGACCAGCCGGTACCTCGGGTTGACGTGACGGTCTCTGACCGACCACGGGTTGAGGCTGAGAAGAGGTCCCCTCGACCAACGGCACCAGCTTCGGCTCGGTTACCAGCGTTTTTGACGTGCCGTTGAGGACGCTCACCCGGTCTCACCGCGAAAGCGAGCTCTGCAGATCACCTGACCGCCGCTCCCACAGGGAACCGGACGGAGACGGTGGCCAGCAGCAGCTCGTCTGACGCACGAGATCGGGGTCGACGTGCTCAGTCGAGCGCTCGCCACAGGTGAGCGGCACGACCAGGCCTGCAGTTCGATCCCCACCGCGGGTTGGTGATCGGCTACAGCCCTCCACGTACGCTGGTCCTGCCAGCGAACGGGGGGGGAGCGTCAGGTCTGTCTCTCCTATACCTTCAACTTCCTCGGGCTACACCAAGGGAAGAGCGAGGTACCTAGGAGTGATCGTGAGAGGTGCGCCGCTCACGATCCCGCCACGACGCCGCACGAACCAGGCATGTCTTAGGACCAGCCAGGTCGTACGCGCAAGTGGTTGGAGGCGACCGTCAGGGGTCTGTTGTCTTTCCTTCCTTCTGAAGGAGGAGGGTCTCGAGAGCTGCTCCTGTTGGAGGGACTGGACGGTCCTACTCCTCAGGACGCTGTGACTCCTGAGATCCAGAGGAACTTTGCCCAGGTTATTGCGCTGATTCGTCAGCACAACGACCTGGGGGAAGGATCGCCGCTACCACCATCTGAGCCCACGTCCCGGCTCGAGTCATTTTGGGGCCCGAAGAGGGAACCCAAATTGACGGTGGGACTGCCGCGATCTGAGCTGGCAGACTCAGTCCTTGACCAGGTGGAGAATTTCGTCTCAGGACGAGAGGACTCACTTAAGTCAGGACGGTCTTCCAAAGCTACTTCCTCCTCCTCTGCAGCGACAGCGGAAGTTCTACGTGCATCAGTGGATCCAATACCGCCCAAACAGGTTAACCCGGAGCTAGCTAGGCTAACTCCAGGTGTGTCCCTGCAGCAGCTCCTGTCGGAGAACCTGTGGTTCTCGCAGCAGGAGGCACTGGGCCTGGAAGCTACCGCTATGGCGGCTTTCCAGGCAGTCTCTTGGTGGATCTGTGGTCCCTCACAGTATCCAAGGTCGCGGCCGACGCCGGGGGCGCTGCCCTCGAAGACGACCCCGACTTCAGGAGACTGTGCCAGTCTGGAGTAGGGCCATCTCCTACCTCGCCCATCAGACGGCAAACCTGTGGGCCAACTTGGTTCTCCGTCGTAGGGACGCTGTCCTTACACGAGTAGCCAAGGGGGACCGGGCGTGAGCGGTAAATGGACTCCGTAACGGACCAATGAAGAGTTCCTCCGCTCTCTTTCCTGGAGAGATGGACGCTGCGGTGGAAAGACGGCGCACTGATGACAGTGACCGTCTGGTTCACCAGGCAGTTACGAAGGTTTCTGGGCAACCTCGTACAACTGCGGCTAAGCCTAAGAGTTTAGCTAGCGCTTCCTCGGCTGCTAAGACGGCTGCTCCATCGAAGCCCCGAGGAAAGACTCTTCCTGCTTCAACTTCTGGTAAAGGAGGCCGTAACCAGCCCTCCTCCCAGCCCTCCTTTCCCCGAGGAGGTGCTGGGAAGAAGTCGAAGCGAGGTGGGAAACGCTAGGGACGGCGTTCCCCCTCACCAGCTGCCGGAAGTGGGGGGGTGCCTGGCGAGCCATTGGGCAACTTGGCAGCGCTACGTGCCGAGACCTGGATGTAGACGTCCTTCGGGAGGGATATCTACTACCCTTCGAATCTCGGCCACCCCTCACTCCAACCCGGTCCATCTGCAGACATATGTTCTGGGATCCTCAAAGGACGACGCTCTTCGGAGGAGATCAAGACCATGCTGACCAAGCGAGCTGTAGAAGTCGTAGTGGATCGGTCACCGGGGCTTTTACAGCCGCCTTTTCTTAGTGGAAAAGGCATCGGGGGGCTGGCGCCCGGTGATAGATCTCTCTCCCCTGAACCGATTTGTTCGCCAGACTCGGTTCAAGATGGAGACGGCACGTTCCGTGCTGGACTCCATCAGGGAAGGGAGAACGACTTCATGCTTTCAGTGGACCTGAAGGATGCGTATTTTCAATACCCATCCATCAGTCCTCCAGAAAGTACCTCCGCTTCATCTTCGACGGGACGGTGTACCAATTCAGGGCACTTTGCTTCGGTCTCTCAACCGCCCCACAGGTGTTCACGAGAGTGTTCACGCTGGTGTCTGCTTGGGCCCATTCGCACGGGATACGTCTTCTGAGGTATCTCGACGATTGGCTGGTCCTGGCGAGCTCCCGCTCGCAGTTGCTGCAGGACAGGGATCGACTTCTAAAGTTTTGTCGCGATCTGGGGATCGTGATAAACTACGAGAAGTCCGATCTCGAACCCAAGCAGAAGATGAAGTACCTGGGTATGCTGATCGATACGGTAGCAGCTCAAGTCCGCCCCGCAGACTTGAGGATCAGCAAATTCAGGGAGGCAGCCGGCCGGTTTTTTTTCCTGTCTCGGCAGGAAACAGGCAGCTCAGCAATGGCAAGTCGTGATCGGCCACCTGTCGTCACTCGAGAAGTTAGTTCCTCACGGACGTCTTCACCTGCGGTCTCTCCAGTGGAGACTAAGGGAGAGTTGGTCACAGGTAAAAGGATCCAACCATTAACTTCCCCGTGTCCATCACGGAGAAGGTGAGGCAGGAACCTAGCCTGGTGGCTCGACGACAGGAAACCTCTTAAGAGGAGTGCCCCTACGCACTCCCCCCCGCCCCCCCCGGAGATGCTGCTGTTCTTTCAGACGCATCGACCGAGGGATGGGGCGCACACACCTGGAAGGAGTTGCTGGCTGCAGGTGTGTGGGACCAATCACGACAAGCACCTTTCACATCAATGTCCTGGAACTCAAGGCGGCGTTCTACGCTCTCCAAGAGTTCCAAGACCGCTTGATGGGGACACTCGGTGGTGTTGATGTGCGACAACACCACAGTAGTGGCATACGTCAACAAGCAGGGGGGCCTAGTGTCTCTCCCGCTACACCAGTTGACTGTGCAGGTGCACGAGTGGGCCACGGCTCACTCGATAGAGCTGTCAGCACGCTACATTCCAGGCAAGAGGAATGTAGTAGCGGACAAGCTCAGCCGCTCGGGATCAGGTAATAGGGACCGAGTGGTCCCCACCCCTACACCCAGAAGTGGCGGAAAGGCTCTTCAACCTGTGGGGGCGTCCGGTCATAGACCTGTTCGCCACCCGGCACAACAAAAAACTTCAAGTTTTTTGCTCAGCCGTGCGGCCGGACCCATGGGCAGCTGCAGAGGACGCTCTTCAACACCCCTGGGACAACCTCTTCGTCTACGCCTTTCCTCCCTTTTGTTCTGATTCGGAAAAGTGATCAGCCGAGCGCTGGTCACTCCCAATCTCAGGATGATCCTGGTGGCTCCCAAACGACCTCAAGCCGTTTGGTATCCGGACCTGCTGGCTCTTCTTGCAGAAGAACCGAGAGAGATGCCCCACTGGCACAACCTTCTAGCCCAGCCCACGTAGAGCGGTACCACCGAGCAGTCCAGTCCCTACAACTTCACGGCTGGCTGTTATCCACCATCTCTTGCGAACGAGAGGCTTTTCTCGCAGCGCAGCAACAGAGATGGCTGGACACGTCAGACAGTCCTCTGCAGCTGTGTACCAGGGGAAGTGGGCCGTCTTCTGTGGTTGGTGTCGTAGACGGGGTCTATCTCCTCTCAGAGCCACTCTTCAGCAGGTAGCGGATTTCCTCGTATTTCTTCGCCGAGAGAAGCTCCTCTCAGTACCCACAGTTAAAGGATATAGAGCTGCACTGGCACTCGTCTAAAACTGAGGGGACTGGACATCTCGAACTCGTTCGAGATCTCCTTGCTAATGAGGAGCTTCGAAAGGTCTTGCCCACCCAGGGAGCTCAGGCCCCTGAGTGGGATGTGACTCTCGTCCTTAGGAGTTTGACTCGAAGACCCATTCGAGCCACTCCGAGAGTCGTCAGACAGGGATCTGACCCTCAAGACCCTCTTCTTGCTGGCCCTGGCATCGGCGAAGAGAGTAGGGGAACTTCATGGTCTGTCCTTCAATGTTAAACATTCCAGGGGCTGGGGATCTGTGACGCTCGATTTCGTCCCGAATTTCGTAGCCAAGACTCAGAATCCGTCGATCCCCTGACGACAGGTTCGAGTCTTTCACAATCCCCTCCCTAATGGATTTCACCGACAACGATACGGATGAGATGCTGCTTTGTCCTGTGAGGGCGCTACGGCGCTATCTGAAGAAAACTCGACACTCAGGCCTGAGTGTCGACGCCTCTTCGTTAGCACTGGTGGGGTTACCAAGAAAGAAGTATCCAAGAACACACTTTCTTTCTGGCTGCGTGAGGTGATTCAGGAGGGCGTACGAGGCTGATGGTAGTGACCGCACATCCGTACGCTCCGACCCGAGAGCCCACGAAGTCAGAGGTTTTTTATTGGACCCTCTTTGGCGTTCCGCAAGAAACTTTCTCCCTTGGATACTTTTTCCTGGGACCTGTGGTGGCTGACCTCAACACGTTGTGTAAGCTACCCAGCACCCGAGCAGGCAGAACAGCATCGATTCCCCTGGTGTGACTGTAGGAATGAATGGTTGAATGAGAGTGCGACCTGGCCTTCTCTTCTCCATCTTTCTCTCTCTCTACCTGTGGGCAGAGGGTCACGGTCGTCACCATGCCTGGAAAGGAATCCGATGGCAGGTTAAGCTACTCAACCGAGCCCCCAATCGATCCCTTTAGTTAGGGGATAGAAGCAAAAATCCTCCACTCCCTCCAACAACGGGGGAAGGAGTGGATGCCTACTTTGAGACAAAAACCATAACTTTACTTTAGTTTGGCTCCTGTACAGGAACAAGTTTTTCTTGCAATGCTGGTACGAAGAGATACGCTTGCCTCTTCTCTTAGTACTTGGCTCAGAGGTCTGACCATTGATCCTGCGGTGCACACCCCGATCAATCGGACAGAGGTTTTGGATCCCTCCCTTGCTCTTACGACCAGGGAGGCATTCCCCAGGTTGGACGAAACACAGTCTGTTCACCCAAAAAGACTCAGATTCCACCCACCAAGAAGTGAGTCTTTCCTATTGTTAAAGGACCGAGGGTTTTTGTATTACGTATCGGAACAAATGACAATTTGTCGAAAATTGCATTTTTCCCCTAACTATACAAACCCTGAGGTCCTTTACATAGATAACCCACCGTCCCACCTACCACACCCTCACTCTGCAACTTTTGTTTTTGCATGGGCCTAAAGCAAAGTGATTCTCACCGCCCGGGCGCGCGGCGCGCGCACGATCGGACAGCAGTTTAACTACCGTTCTCCCCCTTGTGCGAAGCTTACGGACCGTCCCCAGCTGCCGCTAGTTTTTACCTCTATTGTTAAAGGACCTCAGGTTTGTATAGTTAGGAAAAATGCAATTTTCGACAATTGTTCATATTGTGCTAGAGACTTCCAATTTGTGCCAAAACAAAATGAAAGGTAAATGATTAAATATTACTAAAATATAAGAGGTTTTTAGCTTTACAATTGCGTTTTTTTTTGACGCCATTTCGGTAGAGTCAAAGTTGACGAACGGTGGTTTTTTTTTTTTTTTTTCTATTTATCGGTGATTATATGCAAATATTTCAAAAATGAGAAAAGCTACAAACTTCAATATTTTGTTGTATTCTACATGAAATTGCGCCAACATTTTCATATATAAAAACTTTATGTAACTGGGCTAATTAAAATGGTGCAAAACATTACCACAATCGCAAACGTATGATTTTTTTTTCGGAAGAAGTTACCGCGCGGACGTAAGGAAAATTTTTTATTTTTTTCATAAAATTCACCATAATCCGAAATATTGTGCTAGAAAGACTTCCAATTGTTACAAAAACGAAGGTAAATGATTGATATTACTAAAAATATAAGAGTGTTAGCTTACAATTGCGTTTTTCAAACCATTTCGGTAGAGTCAAAAAATTGACCGAAGGTTGAAAATTTTGGCACTTATCGTATTTATTTATATGGAAAAATTTCAAAAAACCTGATTAAGGTTTACAATCATGAAATATTTTTTTTTTGTATTTTTAAATGAAATTGCGCCACATTTCATATATAATTACTTTCATGTTTAACGGATAATTTTTAAAAACGGTGCAAAAAAATTAAATTGTCCAAAGTGACGAAATAATTTTTTGAGATGTGTCACTGATACTTTTTAGTGCGATAAGAAAGAAATTCGCGCTTGCGCGCCTGCGTAACGATTGTAAACAAAACAACGCCTTGATCCGTGAACTCCCAGCAACCCCCAAGGCACGTGATTCAAAAGTTTTCGGCTGGTAGGCCTATAAGTATTTTTTTTCCGCGAATTTTTAAAAAAAAACTTTTTGAGCCGACGTAGGTAACGTTTCCCATTCGGAATCGGGGGAGATTTTTGACTCGACGTTTAATACATCCCCATCGGCGTTTAAGTTAAGGGGAGGTTGCTTGGGCGCCCCCCCCCGCTAGGCCTAGGTAGGGGTACGGGGCCTAGGTTTAGGTTTTTAGGTGGTTGTGTTAGGTTCGGTAGTGTCCCGAAAATCACTGTGGCCTTAAGGGGGGGTCGCAAAGGGGGCCGAGCCCCCCCGCTAGGCCTAGGTAGGGGTACAGGGCCCTAGGTTAGGTTAGGTGGTTGAGTTAGGTTCAGTAGTGCCCTGAAAATCACTTTTTTAAACATCTAACTTACCTGGTAGATATAATAATATAGCTAATGTCCCTGACGTCACGCAGAATTTCAAAAACTCGCGGCAATCGCCGATTGGGTAGTCAGGTGCACCACCTGTGCGCCCTCTACCCAGGTATGTAGAACCATTCCAACTATTCCTCAGATCTTCCCTGCCGCCGACATCGGTGACATCGTTGGAATTTCGCTCGTTTGGCCCGTGTTTTTTTTTTCAGTTATTTGGTGAAGTAAACTTTGGCTTTGGCTTTTGCTTGTTGTTGGGTGACATGTGGATCATCTTGATAATGATGATGGATCATAATGAATGATGATGGTAAGAGAATGCTTGATTTAGAATATTATTGCTTTGACTCTTGCTTATTCTTGATCTCTCTTTTGCATTTTCCAAACATGGCTGACTCTGCTTCGAGTGCAAGAATGTGAGTGAGAGGATGTAATACTTGGCTTGCTAAAACCTTGATAGATCCTCATTCAATTTATATGAATTTAGAGGCAAGAGTGGTGAGTTGGATGATAGGAGAAAGAATGTGTCCATTTACCTGAAAATGAGTGGATGCATATTATTGCTATGTGCGAAAGCCTGAAAAGAATAAGATCAGGAGAGCGAAGAGTAATATGTCTCGCTCTTCTAGAAATAGTCAGGGAATTGATAATTCTCTTTCCCTTGCTAGTGATCCTATTGATCCTGCTTCCGTAGTAATAGTTCCTATTCCCCCTACTGATACAGGTGTTGGTCCAACTTAAAGGACATGATAGCGACCATTCAAGCCCTTGGTAAAGGTAGAATCCCTCGTAGAAACAGGTAGAAATCATGGTCGAATGGTAAAGGTAGAATCCCTCGTAGAAACAGGTAGAAATCATGGTCGAATGTGAGAGATCTTAAAATCACAAGTTGCAGTACTATAATCAGTGCAAGTGCAAGTGCAGTAGAGGGTGCGACCGCTCAGATCTGTCGCGCTCCTAGTCCTAGACCTCCTCCAAGCTCACCAACCCCTGTGAGAAGGAATGTCGACCGACGAAGGGAGGCGAGAGGTTTTAGCTCCCGAGTGGCCGTCCCCTCGAGCGTACCTGTTGACGATCCCCAGGACGCTCACCCTCGCCATTGGAAAGGCGAGGTTAAAGTGTTTTCTTCGTTGTCTGACGACGCAGTACCCAGACAGGGCTGGCGTCAGACTTCGAAATCTAGACCCCTTAAAAGACAACATCCAGTAGAGCAGGACGCCAAGCGTCAAGAACTGCCAGGATGTAGTCATTGGAGCAGCCCGGAGCGCTTCCTTTCCAGCTCCGATATTTGCTCTCCTACCAAGCCAAGACACAAGATGTCGCACAGGCGGCCATCGTCTTTGGTAGGAGGCAAGGAAATATCGGACGTGGGGAGGCCTTTGGTGCGGGCTGCAACTCCGGAACGCTTCTCTTTCGACTCCGATGCTTGCTCTCCTACCAAACTAAGACGCAAGATGTCGCACAGGCGGCCGTCGTCTTTGGTAGGAGGAAAGGAAGTATCGGACGGAGGGAGTCCTTCGGTGCGTGCTGCAACTCCTGAACGCTTCTCTTTCAACTCTGATGCTTGCTCTCCTACCAAGCTAAGATGCAAGATGTCGCACAGGCAGCCGTCGTCTTTGGTAGGAGGAAAGGAAGTATCAGACAATTGGATGCCTTCAGTTCATGCTCCAGCTCCTCCTGCGGTTTGGCATTCGTCTTCAGGACGTTCGTCTCTAGCCGAACAGGATGAAGAGAGAGATATTGATGTTGCGGCTTCCCCAGTCTGTCCCCAGCAGCAAGAAGCTCCGCAGATTTCCTTACTGCAAGATGTCATCAGCTTGCAAATCTGGAGATGAGCCCGCCACTGGACTACTTGGTTTTTGTCCAGTATCTTATTTCTCAGGCTCATTCAAAGGTTCACAAATTAGATGGGCAACCATAGAAAAGGAGCTTTTTGCCATCATAGCTGCTCTTCGTCACTGTTTTTCTCCATATTTATTTGCAGCAGAAGCTCTCCTCATTAATGCAGTCTTGTCAGCCTGCTACAAGCAAAGACAGCATACGTAAAAAGCTGGACGCCAGGACGTAGAGCGTCAAGGTTCTCAACACCTAGACGACAGACGTCAAGATTCTGGACGCCAGGACGTCGAGCGTCGAGAGGCTGGACGCCAAGACGCCAGGCGTCAAGAAACTGAAAGCCAGGACGCCGATCGTCAAGATTCTCGAAGACAGAGCACAGAGAGTCAAGAAGCTGGACACCAGGACGCCAGGCGTCAAGAGGCTGGACGCCAAGACGCCGAACATCAAGTATTTGAACAGCAGGACGCCAAATGTCAAGAAGTTTGACACCAGGAAGCCGAGCGTCAGGATTCTCGACGCCAGGACACCAGGCGTCAAGAACATTCTTTGGAAGCACCGACGAAGCATGACATCGCTACGTCGGTTATGGGTCGATCGGAAGAAGGGAAGGATGACCCCCCCCTTCTCCTTTTCGTCCGATGGAAGACTTTTCCGACGAAGAGAATCAAAGAGATCTACAACCTTTGTCAGACTTGAAAAGACTTATGAAAGTTTTCACGGAACTTTTTCCGGAAAACTTTGTTCCAGCTGCCCCTCATTCCCCACCTTCAGAGTTCACTCTAGGGAAGGCAACTAAGAAGTCCGACTTTACAAAGATGGTGTTATCACGCTCTTCGAAGAGAGCGTTGAAAATTATAAAGGAATAGATGCACACGAAGAGAGACCAAGGAAAGGCAGCTTTCTCATTTCCTCCGGCCAGATTAGTGTCCAGATCTAGCATCTGGTATGATACTAGAGAAGCTCTCAGTCTGGGAGTTCCCGCTTCTTCCCAAGGGGACTTCTCGAGTCTTGTGGACTTTTCTCGTCGGACGGCCATGGGAAAGACGAAGGTTTTTTGGTCTACCTCTGAAATGGACCACCTCCTCAAAGGGATTTTTAGAGCCTTCGAGGTATTTAATTTCATAGACTGGACTCTGGGATCTTTGGGGAAGAAAATAGAAACCTTCAATTCTGCTGATACAGAAGAGCTTGTTCACCTGATGTCTTGCTTTGACAAGCTCTTCGAGACAGGTCGAACTAGCTAGCGGCTCTTTTCTCTGCGGGAATCCTGAAGAAAAGGGCCCAAATGTGTTCTTTCCTTTCGAATGGGGTCACACCCATTCAAATAGCGGAACTGCTGTTTGCTCCCCTTTCCACACATCTTTTCCCACAAGATTTAGTGAAGGAAGTCTCTTCTGCCTTAGCCCAAAAGGCTACGCAGGATCTAATGACAAAGGCAGAAAGGAAAGTCCTACCAACAAGTTTTGGAGCACAGAAACTCAAGAAAACTACTCCTCTGCCTCGAGTTTCTCAGCCTTTTCGAGGAAGATCCCTCAGTAGAGGGAACACAAGACCGGTGGCTAGAAATTCGAAGAAAAGAGGCTTCAGACAAGGGCGGAACAATTAGAGATGGTTCCAACGAGTTGGCAGTGTTTTTTCTCGGCAGGAATGCTTAAGAAAAGAGCCCAAATTTATTCTTTCCTTGCTTATGAGGTCACGCCCATTCATCGGACCTGCTTTATGCGCCTCTTTCAGCATAAGAGTTGGTGAATGAGGTCTCCTCTGCCTTAGCCCAAAAGGCCACTTAATATCGAGAATCCCCGATAATTGTTTTTACGATAATCGGGAACCTCGCCGAATGCTCGAATTCCTGGAATTTCTAGTGTTTGCAAGAAGAACTGCTACTGAAGTAAGAATCTCTCTCAGTAGATGGCCAACCCTGGAATACAGAAGCGAACATCCAGTTTGGCTTGAACTTTCGTCTTCGGGTTTTCTGTTTTCACTATTGAAGCTTCCTTAAGGGAAGACTTCTCCTTCACTCTCTTGACTAGAGAAGGAAGGGTTTAGATTTCCAATCCTTATTCTCATTCCTCGAAGGGAAAAGAATTTAGGATGGAAGTCGTTGTACAGAAACCTACAAATATATGACGTATATTACCCTCAAGACATGATTCTGTTAAGCAGTTGAATTGTCTGGGGGGTGGTCACATACCGTAGTTAATTCTACGGTTTGTGACCGGGAGACTAATATCCTAATGGAACTGCAACTCGCGACTGTCTGCATCCCAGGAGTTACCAGTTTCGATTTTTAAGATAATTATGGTATGGTCACGACAACACCACCTCAGTTTTTTGTATTTACCGAAATCCGTTTCGTTTAAATATAATTGCTCGAGCATAATAGATCCCTTTTTTAACGCTCGATTATTCTAGCCGAACGCATTCCTTCGAGGAATGGATTACCTGGCAACTCAGGATAGCGAGGGAGCAAGAACTAACTGAGTAGGGGACTGCAGAAGAGTAGACAACCCAGTACCAGCTGGCTCTCCGAGATGCACGGTCGGGTTATGTCTCTCTCCCATACAATGTTTGACTTTTCTCTCTCCAACAATATCGGACTTAGGTCTCTGATTAACGGGGATTCTCGCATACATGAATGACATCTTCTGCATCCCCTTGGATATTGCGAGAATTTTCAACAGAGATATATATTCTGGACTTTTTCATCTTTATGTTTACTGCACGGTAACAGAAGTCTTAACTAGTCTCCCGCTGCATCGCACTGCGATAATGCGGAATGTTTTCTTCAGACATATGAGTTTGTCTTCAAAATATCTCGTATTCGCAGGGGTGCAATTGTTCATTGTTCACCCCCGAATTGACAGATATATACGGAAGACATCGCCTGCTCCCCGACCTGCCAGCTCTACTTCCATATGATCAGCCCATGAGAAGTAGTACTTCCCTGTGTTTTTCATTACTGGAAACCGCCCCGCTTTCATTGCAACTACAACCCCTCACCTTACAGCAATGAAATACTAGCTGTTAGCGTTTTCAGTCCTTTATAAGCACAGGTTCAGAACCTTGAGAATCCTTCTCTCGATTCGGCTGTGAAGACGTAGGGTGCATTCACTTTCCACCTTCGTCTTCAATGGAACATAGTGTTGTTTTCTTCTTAGCTGAGATTCAACTACTATGAGAATATCTTGCCATTAAGGACCTCGGTCTCTAGAAGGCAATTGACTTTCGCCTATTGGGCACATGCCTTAAGAGAATCATCACCTCATTAAGAGATTCACCACCTCGCCGTCCAGCATCAGTGACAAACAAATAGACAATTTGTATGGTCTCTCAGCATAACCCTTTAAAAGGCAAAGATCACGTGACTTGCTCGGATGCTTGGACAACTTGCCTCACTACCGAACGGAGTGAGTAGGCAGCTGTCAGAGCGCCCGAGTCAGTTACGGTCTACGCTGTGGACTTAGTAGGTTGTTCCAGAACAATCATTACTTCATCCTAATAGATTGTCCCAGTACCCATACCATGGACACCCACCATGGAGTGTCGCTGTCCTATGTCCTATCCATTGCCGAGAAGAAGAATCTTCGCTGCAATGGGATAGGAGAATGAAAGACTTCGCTGCAGACTTTAAGATAAGTCATAACGTTACAACCTCGACCATTAAGTGATACATAAGCATGTTCGCAGATGTCTTCAGTGACAAGAACTTAAACGTGTCTGAATATAAAGATCTCCAAGACCTTCTCAGATCCTTCGACACTACTAAGGAGAGACTACAGTCCCCTCCAGCATGGAATCTGGACGTAGTCCTGAAGTTTCTCATGAGTGATAGGTTCGAGCCTTTACAGGAAACATCATTTAAGGACCTCACCATGAAAACTCCTCTTAGTTAGTCTAGCGACAGCGAAGAGTCAGTAAAATCCATGCCTTCAGCAAAGCTGTAGGTTTCAGACAGGGCAATGCTATCTGCTCTCTACAGCTGGGATTTCTAGCGAAGAACGAACGCCCTTCTCAGCCCTGGCCCAAATCGTTCGAGATTCCAAACCTGTCGGATCTCACAGGTAAGGAAGTAGAGAGAGTTCTTTGTCCGGTAAGGGCCCTGAGGCATTACCTTGAAAGAACAAAGTAATTATGTGGCAATTCAGAGGGGCTTTGGTGTTCTGTCAGAAAGCCCCCTCTGCAAATGTCAAGGAATGCGCTATCCTTTTTTATAAGGCACTTAATCAAGGAAGCACATTCAGCATGTAATGAAGCGGATCTTAGGCTACTGAAAAGTGAAGACTCATGAGGTTAGGGCCGTAGCAACCTCTTTAGCTTTTAAACAGAATAGATCCCTTCAAAATATCCTGGACACAACCTTTTGGAGAAGTAAATCAGTGTTTGCGTCTCACTATCTGGGGCAAGTGCAAACTCTGTATGAAGACTGCTACGCGCTGGGACCGTTCGTAGCAGCTCATCCAGTAGGGGGACAAGGGACTACCCCTGAAATCCCATAACCCAATACCCTTTTTCTTACCTTGGAACTATTGAATTTTATGGTTGTTTGTGGAGACTGGATGCAGTCTCCCAGCTTTCCTCGTAGGCACTCGCCTTCATGTGATCGCTGTTCCCTTAACAGGACGGTGAGGCAAGAGCTTGAGGAGATTTCTGACGAGGAATCTCCGAGGGTAGCGGCTTTGTCGGACTACAAAACCTTAGCGGCTTTGTCAGTTCAGTAGTTTGGCGACTCCCTCAGTCCAGCCGCCCCTCCTTCTCCTCCTCCTTTGTTTTCCAGCACAAAGACGACGAAAACCTCCTCCTTCCTGAGAATGAGCCTAACCATTTCTGTGAAGAAAGCCCTACAGTCTGTAGGGACTTGGTTTACCTCTAAGGAGGAGTCAGGAAAGACTGTCTTTGCCTGTCCTCCCTCCAAGCTCTCAGGAAGAAGGGGCATTTGGTATGAGACGGGGGAATCCATGGGACTGGCTCTTCCTTCGTCTGCAGAAGCAGATTTCTCCACTTTAGGGACGCTTCAAGGAGACATGCTCTGCCAACTTCTAAGACCACATGGGGTATGTCCGAGATGGACCATCTCCTCAAAGGATTATTCCATGTCCTTTCGGGACTGGTCCCTTGGGGCGTTGGCCAAGAAGACACAGGACCCGGACTTCCTTAAACCAGAAGTGCTTCACAGCGTTTTGTCCTGTATGGACAAGGCTGTCCGAGACGGGTCAGGCGAAGTAGCCTCTCTCTTCGGCGCAGGGATACTCAAAAAGAGAGCAGTATTTAGCTTGTTTTTGACTAAATCTGTGTCTCCAGTTCAGAGGACGTCGTTATTATATGCCCCTCTATCTAGCCAACTTTTTCCTTCTCAGTTAGTGAGAGACATTTCTCACTTGCTAACTGAGAAAGCGACCCAGGATCTTTTAGTCCAGTCGGCTAAGAAATCAAGACCTGCTGTATCTTCCGTTAAGAAAGAGAGTCGCACTCCTCAAGTGCCCTTTCAAGGAGGTCCTTCTTCTTGATCCTCCTCTAGAAGGAAAGGACCAAAAAAGAGAGGGAGGTCATCTTTCAGACCTTTCAAGAAAGGTAAATGACTCCTTAGTCCTCCAGACGCCAGTAGGTGCCAGACTTCTGAAGTTCTCGGAAGCCTGGGCTCTGAGAGGGGCGGACAACTGGTCCCTCTCAATTCTAAGGAAGGGATATCTCATCCCCTTCAAAGACAAACCTCCCTTGACCTCGACTCCGAGGGAACTGTCAGCAAAGTACAAAGACCCTGTTCGGCGAAGAACTCTCCTCCACCTTGTGGATCAGATGTTGGAGAAGGAGGCCATCGAATTAGTACAGGATCCCCAATCCCAAGGCTTCTACAATTGCCTGTTCCTTGTTCCGAAATCCTCAGGGGGTGGAGACCTGTACTAGACATGAGCGCGCTGAACCAATTTGTAGAGAAGAGGAAGTTCTCTATGGAGACGACCTCCTCTGTACTTGCGGCTCTATGTCCAGGAGATTGGATGGTCTCCCTGGACCTGCAAGATGCTTATTTTCATGTCCCTCTGCATCCGTCATCAAGAAAATTTCTCCGTTTCATGATCCAGGGGAGGATCTTTCAGTTCAGGGCTTTGTGCTTCGGCCTTTGTAGGGCCCCCCAAGTTTTCACGGGTCTCATGAAAAACGAAGCCCGTTGGCTGCATTTGAAGGGGGTGAGCATCTCACTTTACCTGGACGACTGGCTACTCAGAGCCAAGTCGGAACAGCAATGTCTGGAGGACTTGTCAACGACACTAGACCTGATACGGTCTCTTGGACTTATGGTGAACCTCGAGAAGTCCCAGATGATCCCCAGCCAGAACCTTGTCTATCTGGGGATTCAGATGGATTCTCGGGGTTTTCGAGTTTTTCCGTCCCGGGAAAGGCTCGATCGAGGCTTAGAGAAAGTCTCAGCCTTCTTAGGGAAAGAACGAAGCTCCGCGAGGGAATGGCTGAGCCTGCTGGGGACCCTTTCCTTGCTGGAGCAGTTCTTTTCTCTGGGGAGGCTCAACTTAAGACCTCTGCAATTCTACCTACAATGCATGTGGAATCGGAAGACAGGAGACCTGTCAGACTCCTTTTCGATCCATCAGGAGGTAAAGACTCACCTTTCTTGGTGGTTGGCTCCTCTCAAAAGGAACGAAGGCATTTCCCTTTTGAATCAGAGCCCGCGCCTAGTGTTGTTCTCCGACGCGTTAGACACAGGCTGGGGAGCGACACTAGGGGCGAAAGAAGTGTCAGGCACCTGGACACGGGAACAGGTGTCCTGGCACATCAACTCCAAGGAACTTCTGGCTGTTCATCTAGCCCTCAAGTCCTTCGAATCAGAAGTCAGAGGCGTGGTAGTCCAAGTCAACTCGGACAACACCACGGCTCTGGCTTACATTCGCAAACAAGGAGGAATTCACTCTTTCTCCCTCTACGAGTTAGCAAGAGCTCTTCTGATCTGGGCGGAGGAACGAGGTATCTCACTCCTTACCAGGTTCGTACAGGGAGAAAAGAATGTGAGAGCGGACCTGCTGAGCAGGAAGAACCAGGTCCTTCCAACAGAGTGGACCCTCCATCTCGAAGTTTGTCAAAGGCTTTGGGCCCTGTGGGGAAAACCACAAATAAACCTTTTCGTCACGTTCCTCAACAAAAGGATGGACAACTTCTGCTCTTCGATCAAAGATCCAAGAGCTGTAGCAGTCGATGCCCTCCTACTAACCTGGTCAGGCATAGACGCTTACGCCTTTCCCCCATTCAAACTAGTGGGGAAAGAGATAAGAAAGTTCGTGGCCTCAACGGGAACGAGACTGACTCTCATCGCTCCCTTTTGGCCCGCGCAAGATTGGTTCACAGAGATACTGGAATGGACAGTGGACTTCCCCAGATCTCTTCCTACAAGGACAGATCTGCTCAGACAACCCCACTTCGAGAGGTTTCACAAAAACCTCCCCGCTCTCTCCCTGACTGCCTTTCGACTATCGAAAGACTCGTCAGAGCGAGAGGCTTTTTGCGAAAAGCTGCTAGCTCGATCGCCAGAGCCCGCAGGTCCTCAACCTTACGGGTGTACCAGTCGAAGTGGGAAATCTCCCGATGATGGTGCAGGTCGAAGAAGCTGTCCTCTTCCAATACCTCTGTGACCGACATTGCTGATTTTCCTCTCTTTCTGAGAGAAGAATCTCACCTGGCTGTATCTACAATTAAAGGATACAGAAGCATGCTCTCCGCTGTCTTTAGAAATAGGGGCCTGAAGATAGCGGAGGACAAGGATCTTCATGATCTTATCCGGTCCTTTGAGACAACCAAGAAGAGGTCCTCACTTCCACCTAGTTGGAATCTTGACGTGGTCCTCAGATTCCTCACATCCGACAAGTTTGAGCCTCCTCATCAGGCTTCCTTTAGAGACCTTACGAGGAAATGCATTTTTCTCTTGGCCCTCGCAACTGCTAAGAGGACAAGTGAACTCCATGCATTGGACTCGAGTGTCGGTTTTAAAGGAGACTCGGCAATATGCTCGTTTAGGCCATTATTCCCGGCAAAGAACGAGAACCCCTCAAGACCCTGGCCCAGAAGCTTTGAAGTTAAGGGAAATCTCCTCCTTAGTAGGGAGAGAGATTGAGAGGTCTCTCTGCCCAGTCAGAACCCTTAAGTTCTATCTTCAGAGGAAGAAACAGATCAAGGGTAGCCTACAGAGTCTCTGGTGTGCGGTGAGGGACCCAAGAAGACCTGTGTCTAAGAACGCACTGGCGTTCTTTGTGAGAAGTGTCATCTCTGAAGCACATGAGACATGCCATGACGACTCCTTCAAGCAGCTTAGAGTTAAAGTGCATGAGGTGCGAGCCGTTGCGACTTCTTTATCCTTTCTTAAGAATATGTCTATGAAGGACATTCTAGCTGCCACGTACTGGAGATGTAACTCTGTCTTTGCATCCCATTACCTGAAGGATGTAAGAGTAACTTATGAGAAATGCTTCTCTCTGGGTCCATATGTATCTGCGGATTCGGTGCTGGGACAGGGAGCTGATGCTGATCCTTAGTTAGTTAGTTAGATTTTAATTATTTGGTGATGAGTTTTTAGAGTTGTTGAAAGGATGTTTGGGGTAACTCCTTTCAATCTCGGTACTAACCCGGGTGTTAGGATCAGGTGGTCGGGATCGGTGTTGTGCTCCTTGATTTTGCCATTAGGCAAGGTGTTTTGTCATATATGTGGATTAGCACCCATTGACAAAGATCCTCAGGTTCTGTCGAGTAAGCGGATAAGACCCCATTGACAGATCCACAAGAACTCGTAGCATAGGTCACTACCTCGCTGAGGCTCTTGAGGCGAAGCAGGCTCCTAGACAGTAGCCATGAAGTCTTCTGCCTAACCAAGTAGGAACCAAGGTTTTTTATTTTTACCTACAACATTTGTTGTTTTCCTGTCTATTTCAGTAGTTAGCTGTCTCTTACCCCCCACCAAGGATGCCAATCAGCTAAGTTATATCTGACAGGGAAGTTGAATGTACAAAAATGATATTGTTATGATACAATAAAGTTTTGTACATACTTACCTGGCAGATATATACAATTAAATGGCCCACCCAGCCTCCCCTCAGGAGACAGGTGGAAGAGAAAATCTGATTAGAAAACGGGAATGGTTCCTAGTCCTGCCACCCAGCGGCAGGGCGGTAGATCACCTGACATACCTGTAGCGTGTGCAGCGAAATTTGAATTTCTGTCAGGAACGACGGAGTCTAAAGCTAAGTATATATCTGCTAGGTAAGTATGTACAAAACTTTATTGTATCATAACATTATCATTTTTGTACATGAAAACTTACCCAGCAGATATATACTTAGCTATAGACTCGGTCGTCCCGACAGAATTTCAAAACTCGCGGCACACGCGACAGGTAGGTCAGGTGATCCACCATTCCCGCCGCTGGGTGGCGGGATCGGGAACCATTCCCGTTTTCTAAGACAGATTTTCTCTGTCGCTTGAGCGAACAACATCTGTTGTTCGTTCCTCCATTTTGGATTTCTACTCGTTTTTTTTTGTTTGCCGAGAATTTGGATTGTTTTTTGGTGACATATTCTGTTTTTTCTCTGGCTTGGCATACGCTTATTGTGGACTGTTTTTCGACTTTGATTTTGACTGCTCTTTCACGATGTCTGACGCTAAGGCTTCACCTATGTTTAGAGTTTGTAATAGGGAAGATTGTAAGGTTAGGCTGCCGAAACGCGAAATCTGGTAGACCCTCATAATGTTTGCTCTAAATGTAGAGATAATGAATGTTCTATTAATAACACCTGTATTGAGTGCGAGAACTTAACAGAGCTTGAGTGGAAGGAGTTATCTTCTTATGTTAGGAAACTTGAGAGGGATAGAATAAGGAAAGCCTCAGTTAGATCTTCAAGTAGATCTTGTTCTCTAGAACAAGACTTTCATAACTCTCCTGTTACTAATGATTTTCCCTTAGCCACAGCTGCTTCTCCCGGTACTGAATCCAAGGATTCTTCCTCTGAAAGGGAAAATGTGAAAGCTTCTATCAAGAAACTTCAAGCTCAGTTACGAGCGTTAAACGAAGGTAAGAGTGGTGATAGTGATTTGTGCAGTGTCCCCAGTCTGACCGGTTCTTCATTCTTGTCCTAGGCTAGACTGCTTCCCAAACAAATCCCAGGACCAGGGAGGGAGGAATGCCCCGAAAGCCGCAGGGAGGGGGATGCAGAACATCCCCAACGGTCAGGCGTCCCTTCGGCAGATCCTGATGTAACGTCCCAGGCTGCCTTGGATAGCCGCAGAAAAGGCATCCTAAGGGAGTGTTTTTCGGCCTCGGACTCTTCCTCTCCTAAACGAGGATGGAGTTCTGCCTCTCAATCGCGCCCTTTGAAGAGAGCCTGGAAGGCGCCTAAAGGAGACGCGGCTGATTCTAGCCCAGAGCGTTTTCCTGAGAATTGGCCCTCTGATCCTAAGAAGGCGAGACAGGGTGAGTCCTCTCTTCAGGATCCCACAAAGAAGTTCCTGATCAACCTACAGGAGCAGTTATCCTCTCTGGTAGGCTCCTTCACTAAGGATTCAACAAGGAATAAAGATGTTTCGCTCCCTGTTAAGAGTTCCTCTAAGCGCCTCTCTTCGGCTAGGAGAGAGCCCTCACACTCTCCAAGGCGATTATCTCCTTCGTCTAGAGACTCTTTAGACAGGAGTTTTTCTCCTGACAGGCGATTCCTTTCGCCCTGTAGGCGCTCTTCTCCAAGAAATAAGCGCCCTCCTTTAGACAAGGGTTTGAAGCCTAACAGAAGCGCCTCAATTCATCGTCAGGAAGTGCTTAGCCGCTCCCCTTCTAGACGCCTTGAATCGAGCAGAAGTCTTGATCGGTTTAGGTTCAAGGAGCCGGAAGAGAACCTAAACCAGTAAAAGTATCAGGATCCTTTGGGACTGCAGGACCAGGAGTGGAACCAGGAGTCAGTCAGGCGCAAGGAGGCAGTCAGACGCAAGGAAGGGCGCCAAGAGCCTTTCAAGCGCCAGGATTCAGGGCGCCAGGAGTCAGGGCGCCAGGAGTCTGTTAGGCATCAGGAGTCAGGGCGCCAGGATTCAGGGCGCCAGGAGTCAGTTAGACGGCAGGAGTCAGGGCGCCAGGGGTCTGTTAGGCGTCAGTAGTCAGGGCGCCAGGAGTCTGTTAGGCGTCAAGAGTCAGGGCGCCGGGGTCCTCTCAAGCGCCTTGAGTCAGGGCGCCAAGAGCCTATCAAGCGCCAGGAGTCTTTTGGACCTCAAGTGACTAGACACCAAGAGCCTAGTAGGCGCAAGAATGTTTTTGACTGCCAGGAGCCTCATTCTTCTTATAGGAAATTTTCTCCTCCTTCTACGGCAAATAGAAATTTGTCGAAGATTCAGCGCTCTCCTTCTCGGGAAAGGAGTACTTCTCCCGGGAAGAGCCCTATCACTTCCAAACGGTCACCTTCAGTTGAGCCTTTGGAAGAAGTGTCAGATGATGAGAAGCCCGTAGATGTAGCAGTCTCAGACTACAAGAGGCTCTCACTTCTGCTTCTCAAGGAGTTTGGAGACTCCCTTCATCCTGCTGATCCTCCATCACCAGGATCACTAATGTCCAGCACCAAAGCTCATAAGTCTTCTTCGTTTGTTAAGATGCGCCCGGCATTATGCATGAAGAAGGCTTTAAAGACCTTTACAGAATGGTTAGCCTCAAGAAGAGAAGCTGGTAAAACAGTTTTTTCCTGTCCTCCTTCCAAGTTAACAGGGAAACCTGGAAGGTGGTACGAGACCAAAGAACCCATGGGATTAGGCCTCCCATCATCCGCAGACGCTGATTTTGCTTCTTTGGTAGACGCATCCAGGAGGAAGTCTTTGCTTTCTGCAAAGGCAACATGGGGCATGTGTGAATTAGATCATCTTCTAAAGGGCCTCTTCAAGACTTTAGAAGTTTTCAATTTTATGGACTGGGCATTGGAAGCATTAGCCAAGAGAGCCCAAGACACGGACTTCGTCTCTATGGAAGAACTTTCAAGTGTTCTGGCTTGCTTGGACAGAGCAGTTATGGACAGCTCTGTAGAAGTTGCCTCTCTGTTTGGTACAGGAGTGTTAAAGAAGAGATCAGTCTTTAGCTCTTTTCTAGCAAGAGCCGTATCACCTCTACAAAGATCCTCTCTTCTTTTCGCTCCTCTGTCCTCTCATCTGTTCCCGCAGGAGACGGTTAAGGAGGTAGCAAAATCCTTAACGGAGAAAGCTACCCAGGATCTCCTCACACACTCGGCTAAAAAGTTTAGACCTGCAGTGCCTATTGAAAAAAGAGAGAGACCCTCGTTTGTGCAGCCCTTTCGAGGTGCCTCCTCTTCTAGAACCCCTCTTAGAGGTCGCAGACCAGAACGGAGGAGTAGACCATCTAGAAGGTCCTTCGGGAAATCTAGATGAGCAGAGAGTCCTCCAGACAAAAGTAGGCACCAGACTACTCCATTTTGCAAAAGTCTGGGCGCAGAAGGGAGCGGATTCTTGGTCCCTCTCGATCCTGAAAAAAGGATACTTGATCCCCTTCAGGGAAAATCCTCCCTTGACGACAACTCCAAGGGAGTTGAGTGCAAGATACTCAGATCCTGTCCGAAGGATGGCTATTCTTCAGGCAGTGGAACAGATGATTTCGAAAGAAGCGGTAGAACTGGTACAAGATCTCCAGTCCCCAGGATTTTACAATCGGTTGTTCCTGGTACCAAAAGCATCGGGGGGATGGAGACCGGTGCTAGACGTCAGTGCCCTGAATTTCTTTATGAAAAAGAAATTATCGATGGAGACGTCTTCCTCTGTTCTGTCTGCTCTTCGTCCAGGGGACTGGATGGTGTCCCTGGACCTTCAGGATGCGTATTTCCATGTGCCAATTCATCCGGCATCGCGGAAATACCTAAGGGAAAGTATTTCAGTTCCGAGCGATGTGTTTCGGACTTTTGACTGCCCCTCAAGTCTTCACGGACATCATGAAGAACGTAGATTATTGGCTACATCTGGAAGGGATCAGGATCTCATTATATCTAGACGATTGGCTAATAAGAGCCCAATCGGAGAAACAATGTCTGTTGGACCTTTACTTTACTCTGAACTTGACAAAGTCCCTGGGACTTTTAGTAAATCTCGAGAAATCCATGCTGACTCCCCAGCAAAGCATTGTCTATCTGGGGATTCAGATGGATTCTCGGGATTTTCTAGCGTATCCTTCGCAGGAAAGGAGAGAACGCTGCTTGGAAAAGGTGGCAGTCTTCTTAAGGAAAGAACATTGTTCCGCGAGGGAATGGATGAGTTTGCTGGGGACCCTCTCCTCGATGGAACAGTTCGTTTCCTTGGGAAGACTACACCTAAGACCCCTTCAATTTTATCTGAAGGAGAGATGGGATTGGAAGTCTCAAGAACTGGGAGAAACCTTTCCAATCTCGAAGGGAATCAAGGAGAATCTCCTCTGGTGGTTAGATCCACAAAAACTAAGCAAGGGGATCTCCCTTCACTTAAAGAACCCTCGCCTAGCGTTATTTGCAGACGCCTCAGATGCGGGGTGGGGAGCAACCTTAAGTTCGAAAGAAGTGTCAGGCACTTGGGAAGGAGAACAAGTGTCCTGGCACATAAACAAGAAAGAACTAACAGCCATTCATCTGGCTCTAGTTCATTTCAAGGAACAGGTCTCAGGTCTGGTGGTTCAAATTCACTCGGACAATACAACAGCCCTTGCATATATAAAGAAACAGGGGGGGACGCATTCCTTCTCCCTGTACGAGTCAGCAAAGGATCTGCTGATTTGGGCTCAGGAAAGGAAAATCTCTCTTCTCACAAGGTTTGTGCAGGGAGAGAGAAATGTCCGGGCGGATCTGTTGAGCAGAAAAGACCAAGTCCTACCCACAGAATGGACACTCAATCTTCAGGTTTGCCAACAACTTTGGCATCTGTGGGGGAGACCCAATTTAGACCTGTTCGTGACCAACAAGAACTACAGACTGGAAAATTATTGCTCCCCGATCTCGGATCCGCAAGCGGTAGCAGTAGACAGCTTTCTGCTAGATTGGGCGGGTTTAGATACATACGCCTTCCCTCCTTTCAAGATAGTAGGGGAAGTATTGAGGAAGTTCGCCTGCTCAGAGGGAACAAAAATGACCCTAATCGCTCCCTTCTGGCCAGCTCTCGACTGGTTCACAGAGGTACTGGAGTGGATAGTAGATTTTCCAAGATCGCTTCCACTAAGGAACGATCTTCTCAAACAGCCCCACTTCGACAGATTTCACAAGAACCTCCCCGCTCTAAGTCTGACTGCCTTCAGACTGTCGAAGGACTTGTCAGAGCAAAGGGTTTTTCGCGCGAAGTTGCGAAGGCTATTGCAAGAGCCAGAAGAGTTTCAACCTCTAAGGTGTATCAGTCGAAGTGGGAGTTGTTTAGATGATGGTGTAAGAGTAAGAAAATATCCTCTTCCAGTACCTCTGTAACTAAGATCGCTGATTTTCTTCTCTATTTGAGAAAGAGTTGTAACCTGGCAGTATCAACAGTGAAAGGTTACAGAAGTATGCTGGCCTCAGTCTTTCGACATAGAGGTCTAGATCTTACAAACAATAAAGATCTTCATGACCTAATAAGGTCTTTCGAAACCACGAAAGACCAGAAAATTAAGAAACCTAGCTGGAACTTGGATGTGGTCCTTAAGTTCCTAATGTCAGAGAAGTTCGTACCTTCTCACACAGCTTCATTTAGAGACTTAACTAGAAAGTCCTTATTTCTATTCGCATTAGCAACAGCTAAGAGAGTTAGCGAGTTGCAAGCCTTGGAAGGTAAAGTTGGTTTTAGGAAGGATTCAGCGGTTTGCACCTTTAAACCACTTTTTATGCATTCAACTTACCTGTCAGATATATACTTAGCTATAGACTCCGTCGTCCCCGATAGAAATTCGAATTTCGCGGCACACTCTACAGGTAGGTCAGGTGATCTACCGCCCCGCCGCTGGTGGCGGGAATAGGAATCATTCCCGTTTTCTAAGACAGATTTTCTCTATCGGCCGTGACAGCAACATTGTTGTTGTTACTCCTGATTTGATTTTCGTGTTTTTTCATCGCTATTGATCTTCTAAGCCGTTTATTTTGGTGACGTATTAGATCTTTGGTTTGGCATACTCTTTCATGGACTGTTATTTGGACTTGGTTTTGGATATTTCTCATAATGTCGGATTCTAGCTTTACGGCTAGAAGACAGTGTGTACATGAGGGATGCATGGTGAGGCTAGCGAAAGCTTCGGTAGATCCTCACACAGTTTGTAAGGGTTGTAGAATGAATGAATGTTCTATATCTAACTCCTGTGATGAATGTGTAGGTTTGAATGAGGAAGAAAGGAAGAATTTAAATTCCTATTTAAGGAAATTAGATATGGATAGGGCTAGGAAGGCTTCCTCCAGAAGCGTAAGTAGGTCTCGTTATTTTGGTGACGTATTGGATCTTTGGTTTGGCATACTCTTTCATGGACTGTTATTTGGACTTGGTTTTGGATATTTCTCATAATGTCGGATTCTAGCTTTACGGTTAGAAGACAGTGTGTAAATGAGGGATGCATGGTGAGGCTAGCGAAAGCTTCGGTAGATCCTCACACAGTTTGTAAGGGTTGTAGAATGAATGAATGTTCTATATCTAACTCCTGTGATGAATATGTAGGTTTGAATGAGGAAGAATGGAAGAATTTAAATTCCTATTTAAGGAAATTAGATATGGATAGGGCTAGGAAGGCTTCCTCCAGAAGCGTAAGTAGGTCTCGTTCTAACGAGCCTATTAAATTAACACCTAACCCTAAACCTGTATCTTCTTCCTCTAGTACTAAGACTGCAAATCCGGCAACGGAAATTGCAGATCTTAAAGCTGCACTACAAAGGATGGAACGTCAAATGCTGACGTTGAAAGGTAAGCACAGTGATAGTGATTTAAGTGTCCCTAGTGCAGTGGAGGGTGCGTCTGATCGGCTTCATCTCGCTCCCAGGCCTAGACCTCTTCCAAGCTCACAGGCCCAGAGGAGAAGGAATGTCAAAAGCCTTACGGAGGTTATGGAGAATCCCCACCGATCAGGCGTCCCCTCGGCAGATTCTGTGACGACCCGAATGCCAAGGATCGCTATCGAAAAAGCATCCTAAAAAAGTGTTTTTCTTCATCAGATTCTTCAACTAATGTAAGGGGCTGGAGTTCTGATGAACTGTCACGCCCCTTAAAGAGGAGTTGGAAGGCTCCAACTTTGGATTCAAGCCCTGAGCTTTTCTCCGATCTATCGCCTTGTGAGAAGAAGAAAAGGAGATTGGTTCCTAAACGGAAATCGGAGTCTCCTTCCGCTTCTACACCTCCCTCACCTGAATCAGGGAAGGAGAAAGAGAGTGCTGCTGCGAAAATTCTCATAAATGTGCAGGAGCAACTTTCGGCCTTAGTAGGAGTTTTTACTAAGGAGACTCCCAGAAGAAAGGATTCTTTCCTTCCTATAAAGAAGACGAAGGGAAGGAAAGAAGAAACGAAAGTTTCGGCTTATACTCAGAGGAGTATGAAGAATGTGCCAAAAGCGCCAACCTGGCGCAATGCGCCAGATGCGCTAGAGACTCCATACGAGTCAGAAGAGCCAGAAGCGCCAGATGCGCCATATGCGCCAGAAGCGCCAGAAGCGCCAGAAGCGCCAGCCTGGCGAAATGCGCCAGAAGCGCCAGATGCGCCAGAAGCGTCAGCCTGGCGCAATGCGCCAGAAGCGCCACCCTGCCGAAATGCGCCAGAAGCGCCAGCTTGGCGCAAGGAATCACGAGTGCCAACCCGGCGCAATGAGCCACAAGTGACAAACAAGAGACGGACTTCTTCCAAAAGATTAAGCCAAGAGGATTTGTTTAGCTTTCGGAAGGATAAACCTTTACCTGACAGGGACTCTAGGTGTCGCACAGGCGGCCGTAGCCCTTGTCAAGACATAGGTGGTTCCGGAGAAAGCGATAGGAGAGGACATCCTCCGTCTGACAGGAGAGAAAGGTGTCGCACAGGCGGCCATCGCTCTTGCCAGGAGAAGGATAAGGTCGTTTTGCAGGATCAACCTATCTCTCGTAGGGACGCAAGTTATCGCACAGGCGGTCGTCGTTCTTGCGAGAGTGGGGTGGATGTTGCAAGAGACCCGTCTCCTATTGAAAATAAACAATCCTCTTCGGAATTGGATTTGGAAGAGGTTTCGGACTCTGAAGACCACTCGGCTCCGGGTTTGTCAGATTACAAGACACTGGCAGCCCTCTTACTTCAAGAGTTGGGGACTCTTTAAGCCCGACTGCTCCTCCTTCTCCAAGGTCCTTATTTACAAGTACGAAGGTCCCAAAGCAATCATCTTTCATTAAAATGAAGCCAACCATTTCCATGAACAAGGCTCTCCGATTCGTAGGAAATTGGTTGGAATCCAAGGAGAAGGCGGGGAAGACAGTCTTTACCTGCCCTCCTTCCAGACTATCAGGAAAGAAGGGAATTTGGTACGAGACGGGCAAATCACGGGGTCTAGCTCTCCCTACCACTGCCGAAGCAGATTTTTCGAATCTGGTAGATTCGTCTAGGAGACAAGCCTTGTCATCAGCAAAGATCACATGGGGGACTTCTGAGATGGACCATCTCCTCAAGGGATTGTTTAATGTCTTAGAAGTTTTTAACTTCTTAGACACCCTTGGGGTGTTGGCCAAAAAGACACAAGAGAATGAATCTCTTAGTCCAGAAGGCCTTCATAGTGTTCTTTCCTGTATGGACAAGGCGGTTCAGGATGGATCAGGAGAGGTGGCCTCTCTGTTTGGAACTGGAATTCTGAAGAAGAGAGTCTTATTTAGCTCTTTTCTGACGAAAGCAGTTACTCCCATTCAGAGGTCATCTCTTCTGTATGCTCCTCTGTCGGACCAATTGTTTCCTTCAAATCTAGTGAAAGACATTTCTCATTCTTTGACAGAAAAGGCCACACAAGATCTCTTGGCCCAATCTGCAAAGAAATCAAGGACTTCGGGTCCTATTAAGAGAGAGAATCGGACTCCTCAACAGCCCTTTCGAGGGAGCTCCTCGGCCAGACCCTCTTTTAAGAAGAGAGGAGTGCAGAAGAGAGGTAGGTCTTCTTTCAGACCTATCAAGAGAGCGAAATGAGACAACAGTCCTTCAAGCACCGGTAGGAGCCAGACTTCGGAAATTTTCCAAAGAATGGACTCGGAGACAGGCAGAAATATGGTCCCTTTCAGTGGTAACGAAGGGATATATGATCCCCTTTCGAGACAGACCTCCCTTGACTACGAACCCGAGGGAACTGTCAGCCCAATACAGGGACCCTGCCAAGAAAGAAGCATTATTGCAACTGGTAGAACAGATGTTGCAAAAGGAGGCCATCGAAGTGGTTCGGGATCCGCATTCCCGAGGATTCTACAACCGTCTTTTTCTGGTTCCGAAATCCTCGGGAGGGTGGAGACCGGTCCTGGATGTGAGCGCATTGAACCGATTTGTGGAGAACACAAAGTTCTCTATGGAAACATCAAAATCGGTTCTTGCGGCTCTTCGTCCAGGAGATTGGATGGTCTCCTTAGATCTACAAGATGCGTACTTTCATGTCCCCCTGCATCCATTATCGAAGAAATATCTCCGATTCATGATGCAGGGAAAAGTATACCAATTCAGAGCCCTGTGCTTCGGCCTTTCTACGGCCCCTCAAGTGTTCACGAGGCTAATGATGAATGTTGCGAGATGGCTACATCTAGAGGGGATAAATATATCCCTTTATCTGGACGATTGGCTAATAAGAGCAAAATCGGAACTTCAGTGCTTGAAGGACTTGGAGAAGACTTTGAACTTGACAAAATCTCTGGGACTGCTCGTGAACCTCGAGAAATCACAATTGATCCCCAGACAGAACATAGTCTATCTGGGGATACAGATGGATTCTCGGGGTTTTCGGGCATTTCCATCTCAAGACAGAATTACTCGAGGCTTAGAAAAGATCTCGAACTTCTTAGGGAAAGAACGGACCTCGGCGAGGGAATGGCTCAGTCTGCTGGGCACCCTTTCCTCGTTAGAGCAGTTCATTTCCCTAGGAAGATTAAATCTCAGACTCTGCACTTTTATCTAAAGAGGATGTGGAGTCAAAAGACAGGAGACTTGTCAGACGTTTTTCCCATCCAACAGGGGATAAAATCCGACCTGAAGTGGTGGTTAACCCCATTAACAAGGAACGAAGGGGTGTCCCTCTTGATTCGGAACCCTCACCGAGTGTTGTTTTCCGATGCCTCGGACACAGGTTGGGGAGCAACACTGGGTCCAAAGGAAGTAGTAGGTATCTGGACCAGACAACAGACTACTCTGCACATCAATGCGAAGGAACTCCTGGCAATTCATCTAGCCCTGGAATACTTCGAAGCGGAAGTCAGAGGGGTGGTAGTTCAAGTCAATTCCGACAACACCACAGCTCTGGCTTACATCCGGAATCAAGGGGGCACTCACTCTTTCTCACTGAACGAAATAGCGAGAGATCTATTAACCTGGACAGAGGAACGGGGCATTATTCTGCGTACAAGGTTTGTCCAAGGAGTAAAAAACCTAAGGGCAGACAGGTTGAGCAGAAAGAACCAGGTTCTCCCGACAGAGTGGATGCTCCACTTAGGAGTCTGCAGACAAATATGGTCCCTCTGGGGGAGACCCCAGATCGACCTGTTTGCCACGTTCCTCTCCAGGAAAATAGACAACTTCTGCTCGCTAGAAGAAGATCCCAGAGCCACAGCGATGGATGCTTTCCTCATGGATTGGTCAGGCATAGACGCATACGCCTTTCCCCCATTCAAATTGCTGGGGGAAGTAGTAAGAAAATTTGTGGCGTCGGAGGGAATGAGAATGACTCTAATTGCTCCCTTTTGGCCTTCCCGAATCTGGTTCACAGAGGTACTGGAATGGACGGTGGACTTCCCCAGATCTCTACCAGACAGGACAGATCTGCTCAGACAACCCCACTTCGAGAGGTTCCACAAAAACATCCAAAGTCTCTCCCTGACTGCCTTTCGACTATCGAAAGACTGGTCAGAGCGAGAGGCTTTTCAAAGAAAGTGGCAACTGCAATTGCTAGAGCCCGCAGAGCCTCTACCCTGCGGGTCTACCAATCGAAGTGGGAAGTTTTCCGTAGATGGTGTAGGTCAAAGAAGCTGTCCTCTTCCAATACCTCTGTAACCAAAATCGCGGATTTTCTCCTCTTCTTAAGAGAAGAGTCCAAATTGGCCGTATCCACGATCAAGGGATATAGAAGCATGCTCTCAGCTGTTTTTAGAAACAGAGGGCTGAATTTGGAAAACAATAAGGATCTTCATGATCTCATCAGGTCTTTCGAGACTACGAGTTGGAACCTGGACGTAGTCCTAAAATTCTTGATGTCGGACAGGTTCGAACCTCTAGATAAGATCTCATTCAGAGATCTTACTAGTAAATGCATATTCCTGCTGGCTCTCGCAACAGCTAAGAGGATCAGCGAATTGCATGCTTTGAACTCTCGAGTGGGTTTTAAAAAAGACTCGGCTGTCATTTCTTTCCAGGAGCTTTTCCTGGCAAAGAATGAAAACCCTTCTAAACCTTGGCCTAGAAGTTTTGAAGTCAAGGGACTCTCTTCCTTGGTAGGTAGAGAGTTGGATCGGTCCCTTTGCCCAGTCAGGACCTTAAAATTCTATTTAGAAAAAAAGACACAGCTTCAGGGATGTCGACAAAGTCTTTGGTGTTCGGTAAGGAACCCCAAAAGACCTATGTCAAAGAACGCACTGGCGTTCTTTGTCAGAAATGTGATTACCGAAGCTCACAGGAAGTGCCAAGAGAACTCTTTAAAGCTGCTGAGAGTAAAAGCTCATGAAGTCCGGGCTGTGGCAACTTCCCTTTCTTTTACGAAGAATATGTCCATGAGAAACATTTTAGCAGCTACTTATTGGAGGTGCAATTCAGTTTTTGCATCCCACTATTTAAAGGATGTTAGAGTAACATACGATAAATGTTTTTCTCTTGGACCTTATGTATCAGCGGATACTATGCTGGGAAATGGAGCAGACGTTGATCCTTAATTTTGTTTTTATGTTTTTAATAACTATTTTTAATATTGTTGTTGAGTTGTGGGTTGCTTGAAAGGATGTTCGGGGATGACTCCTTTCAATCTTAAGTACTAACCCCAATTAGGATCAGGTGATCGGGATTAGTGTCGTGCTCTATGATCATGCCAATAGGCAAGGTGTTTTGTCATGTAAGTGGATAGGGCCCCTTTGACAAAGATCCTAAGGTTCTGAAGCGTAAGTGGGTAAGACCCCTATAACAGACCATCAAGAACTCTTAGCATGAGGTCACTACCTCGCTGAGGCTCTTGAAGCGATACGGGCTCCTAGGCAGTAGCCATGAAGTCTTTCGCTAACACAGGTAGGAATCAAGGTTTTTTTAAATTTTATTACCTACAACATATGTTGTTTCCTGTCTATTTCAGTAAATTAGCTGTCTCTTACCCTCCGCCAAAGGTGCCAATCAGCTAAGTATATATCTGACAGGTAAGTTGAATGCATAAAAATGTTATTGTCATGATACAATAAAGTTTTATGCATACTTACCTGGCAGATATATACGGTGTATGGCCCACCCGACCTCCCCTCAGGAGACAGGTGGAAGAGAAAATCTGACTTAGAAAACGGGAATGATTCCTATTCCCGCCACCAGCGGCGGGGCGGTAGATCACCTGACCTACCTGTAGAGTGTGCCGCGAAATTCGAATTTCTATCGGGGACGACGGAGTCTATAGCTAAGTATATATCTGCCAGGTAAGTATGCATAAAACTTTATTGTATCATGACAATAACATTTTTCTAGCGAAGAATGAAAATCCCTCAAAACCATGGCCTAGAAGCTTTGAGGTAAAAGGACTTTCTTCACTAACAGGAAAAGAACTAGAGAGGACTTTGTGTCCAGTCAGGGCACTCAAGTTCTACCTGAAGCAAAAAGTGTTATTAGGAGGTACAGAAGAAAGTCTTTGGTGCTCGGTAAAAGATCCTAAAAGAACTACTATTTCAAAGAATGCCCTAACGTTCTTCACAAAGGATTTGATAAAGGAAGCTCACCTTACATGCAATGAAGAGCATCTCAAGATCCTCAGAGTAAGAGCACATGAAGTGAGAGCCATAGCTACGTCAATGGCCTTTCACAAAACCTGGTCTCTTCAGACTCTGATAGAGTCAACGTTTTGGAGATGTAACTCTGTGTTCGCCTCCAATTATCTAAGAGACGTAAAAATTTCTTACGAAAAGTGCTTTGCTCTGGGAGCGTATGTTTCTGCGGATTCAGTGCTGGGAGAAGGAGCTGAGGCTAATCCTTCTTAACTTAGTTTAGTGTTAAAATTTTTCTTTCTGTTATTGGTGGTGGTTTTTATTGGTTGATTGTCAGAGGGAATAGGGGACCCTCTTGCAATTCATAGGTTATAACAGTACTAACTTGGTCAGGTGATCGGGATTGGCTTCAGTGCTCCTTGTGTTTACTTATAGAAACCTTAACTCTGTCATGTAAGAGGGCTAGTCCCCATTGATATGACAAAGGTAAAGGCTTCGACCCACTGTAAGGGGTATCAGCCCCCATTTGGTACGATCCAGAGTAGTCTCTGTCGCGTAAGCGGGCTAGCCCCCATTGACACGATCCAAAGAGTTATTCAGCCATAGGTCCATACCTCGCTGGGACTCTTGAGGCAGGCAGACTCATTGACAGTAGTCATGAAGTCTTCAGCTCAATCAGGTAGGAACCATGGATTATTATATCCAAGAACATATGTTGTTTTTTCCCTGTTTTTAATGTATTTATTATAATTATTATCATTATGTTTTAGCTGTCTCTTACCCTCCACCAAGGGTGCCAATCAGCTAAGTATATATCTGCTGGGTAAGTTTTCATGTACAAAAATGATATTGTTAAGATACAATAAAGTTTTGTACATACTTACCTGGCAGATATATACGATTAATGGCCCACCCATCCTCCCCTCAGGAGACAGGTGGAAGAGAAAATCTGTCTTAGAAAACGGGAATGGTTCCGGATCCCGCCACCCAGCGGCGGGAATGGTGGAACACCTGACCTACCTGTCGCGTGTGCCGCGAGTTTTGAAATTCTGTCGGGATGACCGAGTCTATAGCTAAGTATATATCTGCCAGGTAAGTATGTACAAAACTTTATTGTATCTTAACAATATCATTTTCCTGCTCGCCAAGACGCTCCCCTCTCCTCTCTTCGTGACGCAACTTATGTGAAGTGTGATGCTCGTTCTGCTGCTAGGCAGGACGTTTTTCAAGCTGCTAAGCTTGATGCTGTTCAAGCTGCTAAGCTTGACGCTCTTCAAGCTGCTAAGCTTGACGCTCTTCAAGCTGCTAAGCTTGACGCTCTTCAAGCTGCTAAGCTTGACGATGTTCAAGCTGCTAAGCTTGACGCTCTTTAAGCTGCTAAGCTTGACGCTGTTCAAGCTGCTAAGCTTGACGCCGTTCAAGCTGCTTCGTTTCGTCAAGCAGCTCGTCAAGACGCTCCTTGGATGCTCGCCGACGCTCGTACGCTCTTCAAGATGCTTCTCAGGACGCCCGCCAACAACAGGACGTTCGTCAAGACACCCATCAAGACGCGCTTCAAGAGGCCTGCTCAACTGCTCCTGAACCTGCTGAGGCCTGCTCAACTGCTCCTGAACCTGCTGAGGCTTTTTTGGAAGATGCACAGCCTTGTGCTCAGAGCTCGTCTTCTCAGCAGCGATCCATATTGAAAGTTGGCCCTAAAGGTCTTATGCCTATCCCTTTGGTGGTCTCGTCTGTCGCTCCTGCGGAAGAGGGAGAAGTTAGCAGTTCGTCGGAGGCAGCAGATGAAGAGCAGCCTTCGACTTCAGCGTCTTCTGACTATCAGGTCTTGGCCCGCCTTCTCCGTGCTTCGTTTGGAGACAAATTCCAACCCTCGGCCCCTCGCTCTCCTCCTTCACAGTTATCTTCTTCGAAATCCAGTAAAGCTCCGGGATTCATTAAGATGAAGACTTCTCTTTCTACCAAGAGAGCGTTTAAGAAGGTACATGACTGGATGGAATCGAGGAAAGCACAAGGCAAGACCTCTTTTGCCCTGCCTCCGTCAAGACTCAACGGCAAAGCAGGGATATGGTATGAGACAGGGGAGGACGTTGGACTCTGCCCAAGGCGACTTTGCCAGCCTGGTTGACGCCCCGAGGAGGTCTCTCCTTTCGTTGGCGAAGGTGTCTTGGACACCTTCTGAGTTAGACCACCATCTTAAAGGACTCTTCCAGACGATGGAGGTATTCAATTTTTTGGATTGGTGCTTGGGAGTCCTGGATATGCAGTCTCGAAGTCCGGACTCGATTAGCCTGGGGGAGCTGTCCAGCGTTCTGGTGTGTGTGGACAAGGCCGTCAGGGATGGTTTGGAGGAGCTGGCTTCGCACTTTTGTACAGGGCTCTTGAAAAAGAGAGCGTTGTACTGCAACTTCACTGCGAAGTCGGTTTCTCCCTCGCAGAGGGCAGAGTTGCTGTTTGCCCCTCTTTCGAGCCATCTCTTTCCCCAGGCTATGATCAAGGATCTGGCTGTCAGCCTGCAAGAGAAGGCTACACAAGACCTTCTAGCCCAGTCTTCTAGACGTCCTGCAGTCCCTTTGACATCTCAAGCTTCCAAGAAGCAGAAGCCCTTTCGAGGCAGAGCTTCCTCGGGACCGTCTCCTCGAGGAAGAGGCCTCCCAAGAGGCAAAGCCCCTTCCAAACTCAGGGGTAAAAAGTGAGACTTCAGTCCTTCAGTCACCAGTAGGAGCCAGGCTTCGTTCATTTGCGAAAGCCTGGAGAGAGATAGATGCAGACAGCTGGTCGCTCGACGTCATCAAGCGGGATACAAGATCCCTTTCCTGAAGCTGCCTCCGCTGTGCACGACACCCAGGGATCTGTCACCCTTTTACCATCGGGAGACGCAGCAGTTTTATACATTCAACTTACCTGTCAGATATATACTTAGCTTTAGTCTCCGTCGTCCCGACAGAAATTCAAATGTCGCGCCACACGCTACAGGTAGGTCAGGTGATCTACCGTCCTGCCGCTGGGTGGCAGGAATAGGAACCATTCCCGTTTTCTATCAGATTCTTTCTGTCGCCGGTACTGTCAACATTGTTGTTGGTACCTCCTGGCTGGAATTCTTTTTTCATCGCAATTGATCTTCTTGACCGACTTTTGGTGACGTACTTGGATCGTTGTATTGGCATACGCTATTGTGGACCGTTTTTTGAACTTGATTTTGGATTTTTCTAAGAATGTCTGACTCGAGTGTTGTTGTGAGATGTGTGAATGAGGGCTGCAGGGTGAGAATGCCGAAAACTTCGGTAGATCCTCACACTGTATGCAGGCATTGTAGAAGGTATGAATGTTCTTTTTCTAACACCTGTAAGGAGTGCGAGAACCTGAGTGCAGAAGAATGGAAGAATCTTGCTTCTTATATGAAGAAGCTAGAAAGGGATAGGCTGAGGAAAGCTTCCAAAAGCCGAAGTAGATCTAGGTCTAGCGAACTAGTTTCTAACTTTCTAGCTTCTCCCCATGATGCATTAATTAATCCTTCTCCCCCTATTTCTGCCCCTTCACCCATTTTAAATCCTACAGATTCAGCATCGGAAATTGTGGATCTGAAGGCTACCCTTCATAGAATGCAGGTCAAAATGGCGGCATTAGAAGGTAAGAGTGGTGAATTAACAGTGGACAGTGATGTGAGTGTCCCCAGGTCTAGACCTCTTCCAAGCTCCCTGGCCCAGAGGAAAAGGAATGTCGAAAGCCGTACGAAGGTTGTAGAGGTTCCCCACCGGTCAGGCGTCCCTTCGGCAGGTTCTGTTACGCCTCAGACTGCCAGGGATCGCTACAGGAAAAGCATCCTTCATGAGTGTTTTTCGTCGCCCCTTGAAGAGGAGCTGGAAAGCTACGGCTCTTGACTCAAGTCCAGAACACTTTCCTGAAGAGGCTTCTTCAGTAAAAAAGAGAACCTTTTTGACTCCAAGTGCTGTAAAGGAATCTCAGACACCTTCCAGATCTCCCTCCCCTCGTTCCGACACGGACAGGGATGCGACTACTGCTCAGATCCTACAAAAAGTGCAGGAACAGATCTCCTCATTGGTTGGAGTTCTTTCCAAGAAACCTCGTAGGAAGGATAACTCCCTTCCTATAAAGAGGTCTGTGGCGCTCTCAGAGGTGCCTCCCTCAAAATGAGAGGTTCCTAAGATTGTTCCGTCTTCTCCCAAGCAACGAGCTCCTATAGATGAGTGGTTTTCTTCAGACCCGGAAGAACCATCTTGGCGAGAAGCGCCAGTTAGGACTGAAGCCCTTTCCAGGCAAGAACTTTCCGGGAGAAAGGAGAGTAGAGAAGAGTTTTATAGACGTAAGGCTCCTTCAAAATTAACACAAATGTCCAGGAACGAAGAAGTGGACGAGCTGAAGGACCTTTCCATGGATTTTTCCGAGCAAGAGGCACCTTCCATAGGTGAGGAGCCTATTAGGCGCTCGGAACTGGTCAGACACACGGAATCTTCTACGATAACAGAACGTACCAAACGTGAGTTTCCTTCCAAGCGCTCGGAACATCACGGACGTTCCGAACTCTCCTTACCCGTGGAAGAACTTTCCATAAGACGCGCGGAACTATCCAGGCGAGCGGAATCTTCCAAGCGCGCGGAATCTTCCAAGCGTGCCGAATCTTCCAGGCGAGTGAAACATTCCGAACGTTCCAAACTTTCCAGGCGCGCGGAACCTTCTGCACAGGCGGAACCTTCCAGACGCGCGAAAGCTTCCAGACATGATGCGCCTTCCAGGCGCTCGGAACTTTCCAAGCATTCCACTCAAGTGGAATTTTCCAAGCGCTCGGATCCTTCCAAACAAGCGGGAACTTCAAAGCGCGGATCGCCTTTTAAGACGCTTGGGACTTTCCAAGCGGGAATCTTTTTCCGGAAGAGTGGAACAGTCCAAACGAGCGGAACTTTCCAGACGAGCGGACTTTTCCGCACAAGAGGAACTCTCCAAGCGCGAAGAACTTTCCACAAAAGCGGAACGTTCCAGACATGCGGAACCTTCCAGGCTAGAATCGCCTTCCAAGAGTTCTTCTCCTCGGAAGCGATCTTCCTATTTGGGACTTCAGAAGGAAAGATCGATGGTATCATGTAAGAGAATAGAAAGGACTTCCAGCTCTCTTACAAAAGAACGTAGAGAGAGTTTTTCCACCAGTCCTTCCCCGAATAGAGGCTCTCCTAATTCAGAAAATGTGCGACCTACAGAGGGTTTGTCCGTTGCAAGAGATCATTCTCCTTCAGCTGGGCTCGAGCTAGAGGTTATCTCGGAAGACGAAGCTCCAGCTAATGAAGGACTGTCGAATTATAAGACTTTATCCGCATTTCTGCTCTAGGAATACGGAGAGTTGCTGAGCCCTGCCGCACCGCCTTCTCCTCGGTCTCTCTATTCGAGCAATAAGCCATATAAGTCCTCTTCCTTCTTGAAAATGAAACCAGCTATTTCAATGAAGAAGGCTCTCCAGTCTCTCGGTTCTTGGGTGAATTCCAAGAAAGAATTAGGAAAGACTCTTCTGTATGCCTCCCTCCAGACTGACAGGTAGAAGAGGCATTTGGTACGAAACAGGAAAGAATATGGGCCTGTCTCTTCCTGCTTCTGCGAAGTCGGATTTCTCGAGTCTGGTAGACTCTTCCAGGAGACAAGCCTTATCCTCTGCACGATCTACTTGGAGCATGTCTGATTTGGATCATCTCCTCAAGGGACTCTTCCACGTGCTGGAAGTATTTAATTTCTTAGACTGGTCCCTTGGGGTAATTTCTAAGAAGTCTCAAGAATCGGAAAGTCTTAGCCCAGAAGTGCTTCATAGCATTCTAGCCTGTATTGATAAGGCGGTCCAGGATGGTTCTGGAGAAGTATTTTCCCTCTTTGGAGCAGGGATACTAAAAAAGAGAGCGGTTTTTGGTTCTTTTCTGACCAAGGCTGTTTCTCCTTCTCAGAGAACTGCCTTGCTGTTCGCTCCTTTATCAGAACATCTGTTCCCTTCTCAGTTAGTGAAGGAAATATCCCACTCACTTACTGAGAAGGCAACACAAGACCTTCTTGTCCAATCGGCAAAGAAGAACAGAACGGTTACGACGGCTGCTAAGAAAGTCTCACATCCGTTTCAACAGCCCTTTCGTGGAGGTCCCAAGATACGACCCCCCTTCAAAAGGAAGACTTCCGATAAGCGAGGAAGATCAGCCTTCCGTCCCTTTAAGAAGGGAAAATAGCATGCAGAACCTCCAAACACTAGTGGGCGCCAGGCTACTGGAATACACGGAAGCCTGGGCAAAGAGAGGAGCCAACCCTTGGTCGATGTCGGTTCTGAGGAAGGGATATCGCATCCCCTTCAGGGACAGACCTCCCCTGACTTCAACTCCTCGGGAACTGTCAGCTCGTTACAAAGACCCTGTGCTGAGAAACACGCTCCTTCAGATGGTAGAGGAAATGTGGAACAAGGGGGCCATCGAGCCGGTGCTAGATCCACACTCTCCGGGATTTTACAACCGCCTTTTTTTAGTCCCGAAGGCTTCCGGAGGGTGGAGACCGGTTCTAGATGTAAGTGCTCTGAACCGATTTGTAGAAAAGGAGAAGTTCCGTATGGAGACTTCTGCATCAGTGATGTCGGCCCCACGTCCAGGAGATTGGATGGTCTCCCTGGACTTACAAGACGCCTACTTCCATGTTCCCATTCATCCCTCGTCAAAGAAGTACCTTCATTTCGTAATGAAGGGGAAGATTTTTCAGTTCAGGGCCTTGTGTTTTGGCCTATCCACAGCTCCTCAGGTTTTTACGAACCTAATGAAGAATGTAGCTAAGTGGCTTCATTTAAGGGGAATAAAAATCTCCCTTTACTTAGACGACTGGCTAATCAGGGCCAGATCGGAGACACAGTGTTTGGAGGACCTAAAAACGACCTTAGACATGATTCGATCTCTAGGATTACTTGTGAACCTCGAGAAATCTCAGATGATCCCCAGCCAGAACCTGGTTTATCTGGGGATTCAGATGGATTCTCGGGGTTTTCAAGTTTTTCCTTCGCAGGAAAGACTCATACGAGGCTTTATGAAAGTCTCAAACTTCTTAGGGAGAGAACAAAGTTCAGCGAGGGAATGGTTGAGCCTTCTAGGGACTCTTTCCTCGCTGGAACAGTTCTTCTCCCTAGGGAGACTTCATATTCGCCCCCTGCAATTCTTCTTAAAGAAAGTATGGAACTGGAAGACAGGACAACTTTCAGACTCGTTCCAGATACCTCTTGAAGTAAAGAATCACTTGAGATGGTGGTTAGCCCCTCTCAAAAAGAACGAGGGAGTGTCCTTATCCGTACCGAACCCAAACCAAGTGTTGTATTCAGACGCTTCGGAAACGGGATGGGGTGCGACGCTAGGAACAAGAGAAGTGTCAGTCACCTGGACGAATGAGCAGATGTCATGGCACATCAACTGCAAAGAATTGATAGCCATACACCTTGCCCTCAAGTGCTTCGAATCAATAGTCAGAGACGGGGTGGTCCAGGTCAACTCGGACAACACCACCGCTCTGGCATACATCCGAAAGCAAGGCGGGACTCATTCGTTCTCCCTCTTCGAACTGGCGAGGGATCTCTTAGTCTGGGCAAAGGAGAGAAACATCATCCTCCTCATGAGATTTGTCCAAGGAGAGAGGAACGTGAGAGCAGACAGACTGAGCAGGAGGAACCAGGTCCTTCCCACAGAGTGGACCCTCCACTCAGAGATCTGTCGAAGTCTTTGGGCTCTATGGGGGAGACCTCACATAGACCTGTTTGCCACTTTCCTCTCCAAAAGGATAGACATCTGCTCTTCAGTAGAGGATCCGAGAGCATTCGCTGTCGATGCCCTTTTACTAGATTGGTCGGGCCTAGATGCATACGCCTTTCCCCCATTCAAAATTCTGGGCGAAGTAATCAGAAAATTCATGGCCTCAAAGGGGATGCGGATGACTCTAATAGCCCCATATTGGCCAGCTCAAGATTGGTTCACAGAGGTACTGGAATGGATGGTGGACTTCCCCAGATCTCTTCCAACAGAGCAGATCTGCTCAGACAACCCCACTTCGAGAGGTATCATCAAAACCTCCCCGCTCTCGCTCTGACTGCCTTTCGACTATCGAAAGACTCGTCAGAGCGAGAGGCTTTTCTCAAAAAGCTGCAAAGGCTATCGCTAGAGCCCGTAGACCTTCGACTATATGAGTCTATCAATCGAAGTGGGAAGTCTTTAGGAAATATTGTAAATCGAAGAAGCTGTCCTCCTCCAATACCTCTGTGAACAACATTGCAGATTTCCTTCTTTTCTTGAGGGAGGAATTGCATCTTTCCGTATCCACTATAAAGGGATACAGGAGTATGCTTTCAGCTGTTTTCAGGAACAGAGGCCTAGAAATAGCTGATAATAAGGATCTTCATGATCTGATCCGGTCTTTCGAGACTTCAAAAATCAATACTCCTAGAACCCCGAGCTGGAATCTGGACGTAGTCCTAAACTTTCTAACCTCGAAGCGGTTTGAACCTCCACACCTTGCCTCCTTCAGAGACATTACGAGAAAATGTTTATTCCTGTTGTCTCTCGCTACAGCCAAAAGAACAAGCGAGATACACGCTCTTGATTCTAGGGTTAGTTTTAAAGGGGATGCTGCCATTTGTTCGTTCCAGACTTTATTTCTGGCGAAAAATGAAAATCCTTCAAAGCCCTGGCCCAGGAGCTTTGAAGTAAAGAGTCTGTCGAACCTAGTAGGCAAAGAAATTGAGAGGTCCCTTTGCCCAGTCAGAGCCCTTAAATTTTACCTTAGTAAAAAGAAGCAGCTGGGAGGTTGTCAACAGGGTCTTTGGTTTTCCTTGAAGGATCCTAAAAGACCCATGTCTAAGAATGCCTTAGCCTTCTTTGTAAGAAGTGTAATTACTGAGGCTCACAATGATTGCTCGGATGACTCCTTCAAACTTCTTAGAGTTAAAGCTCATGAAGTTCGAGCGGTTGCTACGTCTCTAGCCTTTCAAAGGAATATGTCGCTGAAGAATATTCTCGAAGCGACATATTGGAGATGCAATTCAGTTTTTGCATCTCATTACCTGAAGGATGTCAGGGTAACTTATGAGAAGTGCTTCTCTGTCGGTCCGTTTGTGTCAGCGGATACGGTGCTGGGACTTGGAGCAAAGACTGATCCCTAATTATGTGTATGTACGTAAACCCTATAGTTAGAGATGTTCTTGGTTTTCGACTGTCAAAGGCACTAGACGTCGCACAGGCGGCCGTTGCTTTTTGTCAGAAGGAACTGAGGAATATCCGACAAATAAGGGTGTACAAAATTTTTTTTTTTTTTGGTACTTGTGTGTGTGCGTATATGGTGGTGGTGAGTTTTTAGGTTGTTGTCAGGAGTTGGGGATACTCCTTACAATCTTTAGAACTAACACAGGTGTTAGGATCAGGTGGTCGGGATGTATGTTTTTGCTCCTCGTATATGCTTTTAAAGCAGGTGTACTATTGTCATATTAGTGGATTAGCACCCATTGACAAAGGCCTTTTAGGCTCTGCCGAGTAAGTGGATAAGACCCCATTGGCAGACCCACAAGATCTCTTAGCCATAGATTACTATCTCGCTGAGGCTCTTGAAGCGAAGCAGACTCCTGGGCAGTAGCCACGAAGTCTGCCGCTTAATCAGGTAGGAACCAAGGTTTATTTGTACCTACAACATATGTTGTTTACCTGTCTATTTCAGTATTTAGCTGTCTCTTACCCACCACCGAGGGTGCCAATCAGCTAAGTATATATCTGACAGGTAAGTTGAATGTATAAAAATGATATTGTTATGATACAATAAAGTTTTATACATACTTACCTGCAGTATATATCAGATATATACTTAGCTTTAGTCTCCGTCGTCCCGACAGAAATTCAAATTTCGCGCCACACGCTACAGGTAGGTCAGGTGATCTACCGTCCTGCCGCTGGGTGGCAGGAATAGGAACCATTCCCGTTTTCTATCAGATTCTTTCTCTCTACCACCTGTCTCCTGCGGAGAGGCTGGGTGGGCCATTAATCGTATATATCTGCAGGTAAGTATGTATAAAACTTTATTGTATCATAACAATATCATATTCTATACGATCTGCTCGAGCAAATGCTCGAAAAGAGCGCGGTGGAACAGGTCTTGGACCTAGAATCCCCGGGCTTCTACAACAGGTTGTTCCTGGTGCCGAAACAGTCTGGAGGATGGCGACCAGTTTTAGACGTAAGCAGTTTGAATCTTTTTGTGGAGAAGCAAAGGTTCAAGATGGAGACGCCTCAGTCAGTTCTTGGGGCCTTAAGACCAGGCGACTGGATGGTGTCCTTAGATCTTCAGGACGCTTATTTTCATGTCCCAATCCATCCCCAGTCGATGAAGTACCTGCGGTTTGTCCTGAGAGGGAAAGTTTTCCAATTCAGGGCCCTTTGCTTCGGGTTGAGCACGGCCCCCATGATCTTCACGATTTTAATGAAGAATGTGGCGAAGTGTCTTCATCTTGCAAACGTCAGAATCTCTCTGTATCTAGACGACTGGCTCATTCGAGCGCCTTCAAAGGCTCGGTGTCTGAAGGACCTTCACTCAACTTTAAATTTCGCAAAGTCCGTGGGACTTCTGGTAAATTTCGAAAAGTCCCATCTGATCCCGACACAGTCCATCGTGTATCTGGGGATTCAGATGGATTCAGTGGCTTTTTGAGCTTTTCCGTCCCAGGAACGTCAGCAGCAAGGCTTAGACAAAGTGTCAGCCTTCCTGAGGAAAGAAACATGCTCGGTGGGGAATGGATGAGTCTGCTGGGGACCATTTCCTCGCTGGAGAAGTTTGTTTCCCTGGGGAGACTGCACCTCAGACCTCTCCAGTTTTTCCTAGCGGAGAGCTGGGAGGACAAGGAGAATCTCGATGCGATCTTGAAGATCTTGAGAGAGGTGAAGGATCACCTAAGGTGGTGGCTCGATCCTGTAAAGCTGTCAGAGGGATTTTCCCTCAAGCTTCAGAGCCCCGACCTAGTGTTGTTTTCCGACACGTCCACCACGGGATGGGGAGCAACACTCAGGGGGGGAAGAAGTGTCAGGCACCTGGAGAGGGGAACAGGTGTCCTGGCACATAAACCTCAAAGAGCTGGCGGCCATCCATTTGGCGCTCCAGTTCTTCGAAGACCAAGTCTCAAATCGAGTAGTCCAGATCAACTCGGACAACACCACAGCTCTGGCTTACCTCAAGAAACAGGGAGGAACACACTCTCAGTCCCTGTTCGGTCTAGCGAGAGAGATCTTGTTGTGGGCACAAGCGCGAGACTTAACGATCCTTACGAGGTTCATTGCAGGTGTCGAGAACGTCCGTGCAGATCTCCTCAGTTGGCAAGATCAACTGCTGCCGACCGAATGGACTCTTCACCAGGAGGTATGCCAAGAGCTGTGAAGTTTATGGGGACGTCCTCTTGTAGACATCTTTGCGACTCGAGGACGAAGAGACTTCCGCTATACTGCTCCCCTGTGCTCGATCCAGGAGCAGTAGCGATAGATGCCCTTCTCTGGGATTGGACAGGGATGGACCTATACGCCTTTCCCCCGTTCAAGATCCTGGGAGAAGTAATGAGGAAGTTTGCAGCGTCAGAAGGGACGAGAATGACGTTGATCGCCCCGTTCTGGCCTGCGAAAGAATGGTTCACAGAGGTCATGACCTTCTTAGTAGACTTCCTGAGGACGCTATCCTCGAGGATAGATCTACTCAGACAGCCCCACTTCGAGAGGTACCACAAAAACCTCCCCGCTCTAAGTCTGACTGTGTTCAGACTATCCAAAAGTTGGCCAGAGCGAGAGGTTTTTCAAGACCTATGGCAAGAGCTATTGCCCATGCAAGGAGAGCTTCCTCTCTTGCAGTGTACCAATCGAAGTGGGCTGCTTTCAGGAGTTGGTGCAGAAAGAAGGGCATATCCTCTACCATGACCTCTGTGAACCAAAAAGCTGACTTCCTCCTTTACCTGAGGAATGACTTGAAGCTGGCAGTCCCGACGATAAAAGGCTACAGAAGTGTGTTGTCTGCAGTCTTTAGACACAGAGGCCTGGACTTAGCGAACGACAAAGATCTTCACGATCTCTTAAGATCCTTCGAGACCACAAAGGTGCCTCAGCCTAAGTTGCCGTCATGGAACTTGGACGTAGTCCTAAAGTTCCTGATGTCCAATCGTTTTGAACCTCTTCATGCTGCGTCACTAAGGGACGTTACCAGGAAGGCTGTTTTCCTAACTGCTCTGGCGACGGCGAAGAGAGTTAGCGAAATTCAAGCCATCAGCAAGCACGTTGGCTTTAAGGGGCATAATGCCGTTTGTTCGTTAAGCCCGACGTTTCTGGCCAAGAACGAGAATCCGTCCAACCCTTGGCCCAAGAGCTTTGAGATCAAGGGTATGGCTGAAATTACTGGACGCGAGGCAGAGAGAGTCCTGTGCCCTGTCAGGGCTCTCAAATTTTATTTGCGGAAGACGAAGGAATGTCGAGGTCCTTCTAGCAACTTGTGGTGTTCGGTCAGAAGACCAGACTTGCCGATGTCTAAGAATGCTCTGGCATTCTTCTTGAGGGACACCATCAAGGAACCTTGGTCTAGCTACGCCTTACATTATTAGGAGTTTTATCAGTCACGATTTTGAGAGTCATATCATCTTAATTATTCTGATGTTCTCTCTTTCCTTCTCTAGTTCCTGATTACCGTTAATAATATTATAGGTACTAGGTTGGCTAACATACACCATGCTTCGGTATGGCGATTAGCTTCCCTGTTATCATTTATTTTACCGTTAAGTTAGGCTTTCATACCCCAATTGTCGATTGGTGATTAGTCTGCCCCCCGTTTTCTTGAACTAGAGGTAAAATTAGGCTAACATACCCCTTTCTTCGGATCGGCGATTAGCCTAATTTTCTGTTTGCTTAGCTTCGTGTTCCCCGTGTTAGCCTAGCTTTAAGATATCGCTTTAATTTTATTATTTGATTGATTATTATAAGTAATCCTATATATATCAGTGATATTGATGTTGTTCCGATGGTTCTTCCCCACCTCGTGTCTTTCACCTGGCTGGGAAGACCACCGGTTGATCACGGTGAGCCACCCGGTTACGGGGTCCTCCTCCCGTCCCCCCATTCCCCCCCTCCATACATTGCCATCCACGTCGATGGGTGATGACTCGTTTCTCACAGCTAGCGTCCGAGTCTGCATGAGAGGGGGTGACTCAGGGAAACTGTGGGATCTCCCCTCCCCTACTGGTATTCTCACTCGTCACGTGCCTCGGGGCTCGGGACCTCCTCCCCCCTTCTTCTCCGTCCTTAACTGGCCGCTCAGGGGGAGGCTCCCCACCCCTACCCCACGTTCTTCCCTACCCTTTCCCCCCCAGTTCAGTCCGGCAGGTGTCTATCCGCCGCTACCGAACACAGAGAGGAGGGGGGGGGGAGGGAACCACTGGGTTTCCTATCCACTTAGGATAGTTCACACGAGCACTTACTGATATAATGGGTTTTTATTTTGTTTTTATTTTGTTTTATTTAATGTTTAGAATCTTTTGCGTTACTCCGGGGTTTTTTTTTATTTCCGCCTCTCGTACTATCCCTTGCTTCGTTAGAAGTTTGACATTGCTCACTCAATATTAATTAACTCCGGGCCATACGGAGAACTCCGGGTCCTACGGAGTCTATTTTTAGTCATATGACAAGTGAGCTTAGGCGGAGGCAGAGACTTTTGCATATTATACCACCGGAGGTTGTCATTGGTACTCATGCATCCTTTGACTTACAGATGTTGTGCCAGGAGATTGGGTGCAATGCCATCCTCCAAGACCCGACCCGTGCGGCCATATAGTATGCCGTTCTCATGCAGGATGTGCAGTGAAAGTGGAGGATTTTATCGTTTGGCATCATGAAGCTTGCCAAACCTGCTACTTGCTAGTAGGAGATGCCTCACTAGTAGTAAGTTTCTTAGCACTTTCTTCATTCATTCGTCACCTGGAATACTTGTTATTATATTATACCTTTCTCATATGAGACACATATTCATATAATCTCAACACAACAGACATTCCTCCCCTATCCTCTCCCTAACTCTAGACCCTTTTTTACAGGGTTCTGATGAAGAAAAGAAGAAAGCTTTGTCGACTCTCAAAGCTTGGGTAGGGGGTTTTGGCCGGAATTCGAAGGGCCGCCCCTACATTCTTACCCAGGATATGGCGGACCTAGTATTCCCAGGAGCCAAGAAAGGATCAGTGGTGGACCCGATAGTGGCCGCCCCTTTGCTGGCCGACCTTCAAGTCATGATCTCCCTTCAGGAGGGGGATTTCCCAGAGGACGTTGCAGAAGACGTTGCGGCAATGAACCTCGACGTCGAACCCATGGCTATTGTGAACTCCATGGGTAACAGGTAAGGGTGGTAGTAGGGGCAGCTTCTGTGGGTTCTCAGGGCCCTTTCCTGAATTCCCTTTCTCCATCACCTTCTACTGATCCTTCTACTTCCACTTCTTTCCGGGGCTTCACTGAAGAGCAGCGGTCTGTCCGTCCTAAGGCTACTTCAGTGATCCCAAGGCTAAGAGGACCGAGGAGAAACTTAAAAAGTCTCTCCCCAAGAAATCGGTCATCCTGACAGACACTGTAACTCCGGCTCACCACCCCGGATCAGTTAGGTCATAGATCACGTAAAGATCGGGCTCAAGTCCCTCTTTTTGATCCTGAATCCTTTTCGGCTAATATTCTGGAGCAGGTGGGAGTGATCGTAGGGGCCTTGGTTGACAACAAGGTCGGCTCGGTGCTCTCCCAGCTCTCCAGTTCTGTTACGTCTTCCGGCCAGAATCCTATCCGGAATCGCTGGCGGAACGGCTGGCCGCTCAGGAGAATGCCATCTTCGGGATTCAAACCTCGATCGCGGCAGGTTCCCCTCTATCTGTGCCACCTTCTCCTCTTCCAATGCCAGATTCCAGCCAACGCCGGAATTCAAGGCGGCCAACCCTTGGAGGATTGCTTCGTATGCCCCGTTTGTCAACGAATGTTGACAATCGAAGGCATAGGAACTCGAAGGCGTGAGGACTTCGAGTTCCACCCAGAGACCTTCAACCACCATTCATTGGCTACGTCCGACTAACGGAAGCAGCGATGATGAGAAGGAGGAACAAGGTTCCCAAGGAAACAGTGGATCCCGTTCCCTGGGAAACGGCAACATGGCGCAGGCAACTCTAATGAGAAGTCTGGAGGAATGGGGGTGTGAAAACACCCGCATAACAGCCTTTAGGAGTCCTTTCACCATTTTTACTCCAGTGGAAGGGACTCCGCTACCACTGACCCTTAAGGTAGTGGAAGCAACCTTTCAGGCCGCCCTGAAAGACGAGCCCCTGCCTCAACTACGAGAGACGGAACCCACCTCTCTCTTAGTCCCAGGCTCCGAGACGTACTTCGAGGGGGCGTTCCTACTTTTTCAGTAGGAAAACTAAAGGCGGACTGTGCCACCTCTCTCTTTAGTGAGAGACTCCCCAGGTTGTCGGACTCCCTCATCCAGATGGAGTACGACGCCCGGACTAGGCTCGCGAGATCCCTTTCCTCCATGACTATGGCGGAGATGACGGCTCTTGTATACCAACAAGAGCCGTTATTTAAAGTTTTGGCTAAAGGTCTGTTGCACACCATGCAGTGTGACCTTTACGACTTCCTCATAGCCAGGAGAAATTGTAGGAAGCACGTTCTGGCGGAAGCTACTATCCGCCATGAAACCGAATAAAACTGAATTGCTTCCTCCAATTTGGGGAACGGACCCTCTTTCCAGCCAGTAGTAGCAGAAGTCCTTCATGAGGCTTCTAAGGTTAACCAGTGCCTCAAAGTCAGGTTGGGGAAACTGGGGGGGGGGGGGGGTAGCAACAAAGCGGAGGCAGGAATCTTCTGGTCCTAACCCAAGGAAAAGAAGAAACCAAGGAAGTTCTCTCCCTTCCAGCCTTCTCAACAAACGTTGGTTCAGGCCAGTCCAGCATCACAAGGGCAACCATCGTCGAAGGGTCAACAACAATACCTTGTTCTGACCCCTCAGTCCCAGCAATCTCAACCCTCTACTTCCTTTGCTGTCTCGCCAGCCTACAATTCCAACTATGAAAGCCAGAACTTTCAGGCTTTCAATAGGTTTGCGAGAGGCAGCAGAGCAAGAGGTGCCTCTCGATTCAGAGGATCTGGCAGGGCTGCTAACAGAGGAAGAGGTTCCGAGGAGCAAGAGGTGGCCGCCCCTCGGCAAACCAGCAGTGAGAGTCCCAAGGTAGGAGGGAGGGCTGTACCTCTTCCGCCAGCGGTGGGGGTTCAGCCCTTGGGCTCAAAGTATAGTAACAAAGGGAACTAGGTTGGAGTTGGTAGAGGGCCCTCCTCCAACCAACAGATTCTATCAAGCACCAACAACGGAATTGGTAGAGTATACCGAAGACCTCCTTCTCAAAGGAGTAGTCTCAAGAGTCAACAAATTTAAAATTTCAAGGACGCTTGTTCAGCGTGCCAAAGAAAGACTCGGTAAACCAAAGAATCATCTTAGACTTGTCCCATCTGAACTTATTCATTCATTGCGACAAGTTCAGGAATGATGACGTTTCGCAGGTTACGGACCTTACTGTTCCCCAGTGGGGCTGTCACAACCTATATAGATCTTACAGATGCCTACTATCTTGTTCCCATAGCAGGACACTTCAGTCCATTCCTAGGCTTCAAACTAGGCAACAGATCCCTACTCCTTCAAGGTAATGCCATTCGGGCTCAACATAGCCCCCAGGATCTTCACCAAATTGGCGGAAGCAGTAGTGCAAGAGCTAAGGAAACAGGGAATAATGTTAGTCGCTTATCTGGACGATTGGCTTATTTGGGCAAAGAACCCCAAAGAATGCAAAGAAGCAACGGTCAGAGTGATCAAATTCTGGAACATTTAGGTTTTCAAATAACAAAACCAAGTCCAGACTAACACGGAATCTTGATTCCAGTGGTTAGGCCTTCAGTGGGACTTACAATCGCACACTCTATCAATTCCGTCGTTGAAAAGGAAAGAACTTGCAAGAGCTACAAAACAATTTCTCAAACGACAACAAACATCCAGGAGGTGCCAGGAGAGGATCCTGGGCTCACTCCAGTTTGCATCAGTCACAGACGTTCTGCTCAGAGCCAAACTCAAAGATATAAACAGAGTATGGCGCTCAAGAGCGAATTGCAGATCACGGGAAACAACTAGCCTCTATCCCAGCGATCTTACGGAAACGTCTCCGTCCCTGGACGGAGACAAAGAATCTTTCAAAAGCAATTCCTCTACAGTTTCCCCCTCCATCATTAGTGATCCACACAGACGCCTCACTAACAGGGTGGGGAGGATACTCCCAGTACGAAAAAGTTCAAAGAACTTGGTCGTTAACATTCCGCCAGCTACATATCAATGTACTGGAGGCCATGGCAGTATTCCTCACACTGAAACGGCTCCGTCCGCCCAAGAACTCACATTTCAAATTAGTTCTGGACAGTGCAGTAGTAGTACACTGCATCAACAGGGGCAGATCCAAGTCAAGCCACTTGAACCATGTCATGATAGCCATCTTTCTCTGGCAAGCAAAAAACAAATGGCACCTGTCAGCCACTCACCTGGCATTGGAGTCAAGAACGTAGTAGCAGACGCTCTATTGCGCTCCGCTCCGTTGGAATCGGAGTGGACACTGGACAGGAGTTTCATTCAATTGGATCAGTCTACAAGTCCCCGGACTCCAAGTAGACCTCTTCGCCACGGAGTCAAACCACAAACTCCCTTGTTACGTGGGCACCCAACCTCGATCCTCTAGCATACGCTACGGATGCAATGATCCTCGATTGGAATGAATGGAAGAATATTTACCTCTTCCCTCTGGTGAACCTTCTCATGAAAGTTTTAGACAAACTCAGGACATTCAAAGGCCAAGTAGCTCTAGTAGCTCCCAACTGGCCCAAGAGCAATTGGTTCCCTCTACTCCTAGAGTTGAGACTCCGACCACTACGGATTCCCAACCCCAAACTAACCCAGTTAGTGCAACTCAGACTGTGTCCGCTTCCTCAAGAATTCAGAAAACCCTAACTTATGGATTTTCTGAAATTCGCAGCCATGAGGAATGCAGTAAATTGATCCCCAGAATATCTCATTCTTGGAATCAGATAAAAGAGAATCTACTCTCGGCAATATGATTCATCTGTCAAGAAACTAGCAGAGTTCCTTAAGTTGTCAAATTCTCAAGTCATGACAACGAACCTAGCCATAACTTCTTCAGATCATTGTTTGAGAAAGGAAACTTAGCAGCAAGCACTATCACTACGACCAAATCAGCTCTTAAAAAGATCTTCCAATTTGGTTTTAGCATAGACCTTACGGATTCGTATTTACTGTCCATACAGAAGCTTGTGCTAGATTAAGACCATCAACGAGACCTAATTCAGTCTCTTGGTTCCTAAATGATGTCCTCAAACTGGCCTCGGACATTAACAATGACTCCTTGCAATTATATATCCCTCTGAGGAAAACCCATTATTTTATAAGTTTAGCCTCCGGAGCTAGAATATCAGGAACTGTCAGCCTTATCAAGGGAACCAGGCCACATTGAGTCTCCCTCAGGGGAAGTCCTCTTATCCCCAGATCGCCATTTTCTAGCCAAAAATGTAAGACCACAGGACAGATGTCCTCGTGGAAAATCCTACCACTACCTCAAGACATTTCCCTTTGTCCTGTCAACTCATTAAGAGCCTACCTAAGCAGAACAAACTCTGAAATCTTCAGGCCCATTTGTTCATAGGAAGGAAGGTGGTACATTATCCCTAAAAGGGATCAGGCAACAAATTTTATACTTCATTAAACAGGCCAATCCAGAGTCCTTTTCCTCGGGCCCACGATGTTAGGGCGGTGGCCACATCTATTAATTATTTCCAACACATGAATTTTGACGATCTTAAGAAGTATACAGGCTGGAAATCTCCGACAGTTTTCAAACGGCACTACCTAAAACCCGTAGAAGCCCTCAAATTTCCAGCGGTGGCAACTGGAAACACAGTTTCTCCTGATTCTTAATTTTTACTATAACTTCTTGTAGCCTTCCCTTCTACCTGCCCCATTGCACCCCTTACTTAGTTAGTCGCCTCCATGTATTGGGTTACCTTGAGTTTGCTTTGTTCATCATTCTATGGATTCAGTTCCATCTTTGTATATATCAACTATCCTGTCTTTGCCTAACCTGATTGTTATGTTTGTTGTTAGGCTAACTAATTTTAAGTTATAACCTGTGTTTTAGGGCGTATACTTCCCTTAAGGTAAGACTGTAATTTTAGTTGATTATTATACTATTAACCTTACAAGTGTTTAACTTTACCTTCTTAATTTATCTGTACTGTTCCTCAAGCTTGGTGTTTAGCATTCTCTGGTACTATTTCACAGGCCGACACAGGTCAAGCCCAGAAAAGGGATTTTGACGAAGGAAAATCTATTCTGGGGAACGACCTGTGTCGCCCTGTGAAACCCCACCCTGTAGTTAGATTATCCTCACCCAGCTTACCCCAAGCTTGGAGGCTATCTTCAGGAATGACGTCTCAGGCGTCGGAGGCGCTCACGGTAGTAGTAGACCGGGAGCTGTAGCACGGCTCCTCCGTAGTTCGGGGTTTTGTCGAAGGAAGAAGCTAAATGGCAAGGGACCTCTGGTAGTGATTCCACTCGCTCCTTACTATACCGACACTTCTATAAGAAGTGAGCGAGCCATTTATCTTGGCATTATATTGTTTCTTTTTTCTCTAGGATGAATAGCAATATTTATTCCTCAGAAATAGTATCAAAGGAACCATTTCACAGGGCGACACAGGTCGTTGCCCAGAAATAGATTTTTCCTTCGTCAAAATCCCTTATCTGACAGGTAAGTCTCATGAACAAAATGATATTGTTATGATACAATAAAGTTTGTTCATACTTAACTGGCAGATATATATAATCAAAGTGCCCACCCACCTCCCCTGAGGAGACAGTGGCACTAGAAAATCTGAATAGAAAATGGGAATGGTTCCTGATACCCGCCTCCCAGCGGCGAGAATGGGTACTAACCACCTGGGCCTCCCACACGTTTGTGTCGTAAGTTTTGAAATTCTGTCGGACTTCGGAGAATACAGCTATATATATATCTGCCAGGTAAGTATGAACAAACTTTATAGTATCATAACAATATCATATTGAATGGTCCAAATTGTTTTAGTATTTCATTGTTTATAAGTCAATTTAGCTTTATTATGAAATTTACTGGGGTGTTTTTGGAGGGCTTGGAACGGATTAGCCATTTTACATGTAAAATGCGGTTCAAGATACAAAAAACTCATGATACGAAGGGCGCCTCGAAACGGATTAATTTCGTATCTCAAGGTACTACTGTACACCCTTTGTACTATTTATGAGAGGTATATGTACTTCCTGATTATCAGTGACTTTAGGGCACAAAGCTTTCATAGCACCATTGGCTTTTAATTCTGAGGTATATTCGAGTATTGTATCTTTTATTTCATTTACAGACACAACATAAATACCTGCAGAAGAGGGAGGTAGGATAATTTTTTTCTTTAATCTTATCTCATCTACTCCAAGGCTTAATGGCTGAATAGTTTTGAGATTCTTAATTCTCCTTGTGGAAGGTCTCAGTTTAAGAAGCCGCACATGATATGTAATATTATCCCAAATTACTATACCCTTTATACGATCCCATGTTAGACGAGCAACCCCAAGCAAATCTGCGCCCAATAGAATTTCTGTATCTAACAAGTTGTCTGGCACAATAAAAAATTAATGAGTAACAACTCTAGTGCCACTATGAACATCTAAATAAACAGATCCTAGTACTGGTACAACTGCCTGGGTGACTCCCGTTAACCTTGGTAAATTTCTCATCTTGGCAGGCTTCAAACCTAAGCTTTCCACAAAGGATCTCTTAACTATACTGGCACAGCTACCTGTATCAACTAAAGCTTCAATAATGTTTATCCTTAACCACCAAGATGATAATTAACCCTCTTTTACGCCAGGAGCCCCCTAAAAATCAAAACGTCTCCCGTATGCCGGGCCTGTTTTGAGTGAGCGCGGAAGTGGAAAAAATAATTTTTTCAAAAAATTACAGCGCGCGTACTTTTGAAGATTAAAAGTTCATTTTTGGCTCCTTTTTTTGTCATTGCCTGAAGTTTAGAATGCAACCATCAGAAATGAAAAATAATATCATTATCATATGTAAATAATGCGATATATGGTAGCGAAAAAAAAAAAATTCATACATAATTGTATTCAATCACGCTGTGCAGAAAAACGGTCAAAGCTAACCAGTTACTTTTTTTGCGTTGTATTGTACACTAAATTGCAATCATTTTGATATATAATACATTGTAAAACAATAAAAGCAACACCGGAAAAATATTATCACAAAATGATGTACGAAATTCGTAACGCGCGGACGCAAAAAATTTTTTTTTCAAAAATTCAAAATTTTCACCGTAAAATCACAAGTATTTGTTTCTTAAGAGAACTTCCAATTTGTTTCAACAAAATTAAGACAGAAATGATTGAATATTACGATACTGTAAGAGTTTTAGATTATAATTGCAGATTTCGACCATTTCGGACGAGTTAAATTTGACCGAATGTCGAAATTTTGATATATAATATTTTTTCATATGCACATATTTCGAAGATGGAAAAAGCTACAACCTTCAATTATTTTTTATTGTATTCTTCATGAATTGCGCACATTTTGATATATGAAACTCTATAAAAAGGCTAATAATGAATGAAAAAGGAGCAAATATTAGGATAATGCCATGTACGTATTTCGGAGACTTGCGCCGCGAATCGGCGCGCGGAAGTGAAGGTAAATATATTTTTCAAAAAATTCACCATAAATCACAATATGTTTTAGAGACTTCAAATTTGTTTCAAAATGAAGAAAAATGACGGAATATTACTAGGCCGTAAGAGTTTTAGCTTACAATTGCGTTTTATTTTTCAACTATTTCGGTAGAGTCCAATTTGACCGAACGTGGTTTTTTTTTTTTTTTCTATTTATCGTGATTTATATGCAAATATTTCGAAAAAAAGAGAAAAGCTACAACCTTCAATCATTTTTAGTTGTATTCTAAATGAAATTGCGCACATTTTCATATATAAAACTTTATGTAACAGCTAATTTAAATGTGCAAACATTTCAACAATCGCCACAAAAAAAATTCTGATTTTTTCGGAAGAGTACGCGCCGAACGTATATTTTTTTTTTTCATAAATTCACCATAAATCGAAAATATTGTGCTAGAGGCTTCCAAGTCGTTGCAAAATGAAGGTAAATGATTGAATATTACTAGAATATAAGAGTTTTAGCTTACAATTGCGTTTTTCGACCATTTCGGTAGAGTCAAAGTTGACCGAAAGTTGAAATTTTTGCACTTAACGTTATTTATGATGATTTCAAAACTGATAAAAGCTACAACCATTGGTTGTTTTTTGTTGTATTGTGCATGAAATTGCGCACATTTCCAATATACAAAACTTTATGTAACGGCAAATTTAAAAGGGTGCAAACATTAGGACAATCGCACGAAAAAATTTATCTGGAAAGAGTTATCGCATGAACGTAAGGAAAAAGTTTTTTCATAAATTCACCATAAATCGAAATATTGTGCTAGAGACGTCCAATTTGTTGCAAAATGAAGGCAAATGATTGAATTTGTTCCGACACGTAATACAAACCATCGGTCCTTTAACATAGGAAGTAGCTAGCGGCATACTGGAACGCGGTCGTAAGCTTCGAACAAGGGGAGAACGGTTAGTATTAACATGCTTGTTTCCGACAGTCGCCGCGCCGCGCGACTGGGAGGTAAACAAATCACTTTTGATTTCGGCCGTGTGTGGGAAGGACGTGTTCGCCATCGCTCTGCCCGCCTTGTCGTTTTGCTTTGAGTTTGAGTATTTCTTTCTCTGTCTGTATAAATCAGCGAGTGATTGTAAGTACTTTGACAATTCTATTGATTCTTGCAATGAGTGAATTGGAAGAAATGGAAATATCACCGCGCCCCCCTCCAGTCGCCCGTAGAGTGTGTCCCGGGCTGGAGGGGCGTAGATGTGGAGGGTTCAGGTCATTCGTTGACGTGGACCCCCACGAGGTTTGTACTCGTTGCCGGGGGCGAGAGTGCTCCCGCAACGAACCTTGTGTTACATGTATGAATTGGTCCGAGGAGCAGTGGGTGCTGTACGAGGGCAGGAAGAGACTTAGGCCGGCCAAGAATCATCGGAAAGTCCAGTGACTCCTTTGGTCACGGACACTTCGTCCTCTTTCCTGCCTCCCAGCCAGCCCCCACGTTTCGCGCCTTCCCTGGGGGGGGGCGAGGGGGGGGTAGCGGAGTCCTTTTCCTCTCTCGATCCGTCGAGTGTGGATGAGGGCGCCCGCTACCCGACGCTACAGCTGTACTCGGGGTACTTCCGTCCGCTCTGGGGGGGTGGTTCGCCCCCCAGGCGCGAGGGAAGCCCCTCCAACCTAACTAACCCGACTATTGCTTCCGCAGGTGTGCCATCAGCGAAGGACGACTTTTGGGACAGGTGTGGGAGTCGCTGGGGCTGCAGGGAGTGCCCAGCATCCAGGGGTTGCTTCAGCGGTTTGGTCGGGGTCGGCGGTGGTCACTCATGGTGGCGGTGACCACCACTACTACCACAATAACTACACCAGCGATTGAGATGCCACCACATCTGGTATAAATAGGCGCCCCATATAATGTCGGTGACACCCACGGTGGCTATACAAAAACCCATTGCTGTGCCGTGCCAAAGAGGACGGTGGCCACCACCACCTGGATTTTATTTTTTTCCTTTGCCGACCCCGGACTTCCGCTGCCCAAAGAGTCCCAGCCTCCGGGGTTGCCCTTCAGCGGTTGGCGGGGTCGGCGGTGGCCACTTTCATGGTTCGGTGACAACCAACTACTACCACTAACGACACCACGTATGGATGCCCCCCCACCACATTTATAAACGCCCCATATAATGTCGGACACCCACGGTTGGCTAATACAAAAACCCATTGCTTCCGTGCCAAAAGGAACGGTGCCAACCACCACCTGGATTTTTTCCTTTGCCGAACCCCGGACCTTTCCGCTGCCCAAAGAGTAACCCCCCTGGACCTGCCGCCAGTGCCACGGATGACGGTGACTGTCGACAGGACGCCTGGCTCTCCCGTGGTACCTGCCTGTGCCTGCCGTACCTGTTACCGTTCCAGATACTACCATTTCACTTTCAGATTTCCTTCCTGCCCGTTCCTGCTGTTTCCCGAGGAACCTGTTCCTGTTGTTCCTGCTGCTGGTGTTGCTGTCACCCAGGTTCGCAGGTCTTTTTCGGACCGGAAGGTTGCCAGTCTGGGCCCTGTTGCTTCGGCAACTGCCCCGGCTCCCCTCCTGGATGGAAGACCTGACGTATGTTTCTGCGGAGCCTGGCGAAGAAGAAGAGGAAGAGGAAGAAGGTGTCGTCGTGGGGGGTCTTATCGTCTTCTTCGTCGTCTGCTTGCCTCTCCTTCCCTTCGACTTCTAAGGCCTAAACAGCCGAAGAAGAAGAAGGGTGCCTCCTCCCCCCCTAAGAAGACTCCTTCGGGATCTTCTAAGGGCCCGGCTCGCACAGGCGAGCTGGGGAGCTCTTCTGCTGGTCCTCCTGTTCCTTCGGGAAACGGGGCCCGTCGCTTCTTCTGCCAAAGAAGAAGTCGACGGGGACCAGAGGTGTCACCAGCCTCGGCTGGTGCGTCCTCACCTGGTGCTAGCGGTTCTGCCGCTAAAACCAGTTCCCGTCTCCGGCGCTTAGCCGTTCGCGAGAAAGACAGAGTGGACGCTCTTCCAAAGAGGACCGCCAGCCAAAGTTTTGACGTCCGAGCTCGCTCGCCGTCAAGACAGCGGCGCGGAGCAGAAGACTGGCGAGAGTCGTGCACACGACTCTCGCCAGGCCAGTGGACCTCTCGCAGCGATCAACTGGCTGCTCGGGCTGACGTGACGGTCGCTGACCGGCCACGGGTTGAGGCGAGGAAGGAGTCCCCACGGCCGCCGGTAACCCCCCCCCCCCCAGGCCAGCCACGGCTGGTACCAGCGGTTTGACGCGCCGAGAGGGACGCTGGCCGGTCTCGACGCGAAAGGGAGCCTAGCAGGTCACCCGTCCGCCGCTCCCGATGGGACCGGGCGGAGACGGTGACCAGCGGCAGCTCGCCTGACGCTAGAGATCGGTCTCGACGTTCTCAGCCGAGCCAATCGCCCCAGGCGAGCGGCAACGCTAGGCCTGCTGCTCGACCGTCACCGCGGTGATGATCAGCAGCAGCCCTCCACGCGCTGGTCCTGCCAGCGGAGCGAGGGGGGAGCGTCAGGTCTGCCTCTCCCGTACCTTCAACCTCCTCGGGCTATACCGGGAGGAGCGAGGTACCGAGGAGCGATCACGAGAGGTGCGCCGCTCGTGACCCAGCTATGACGCCGTACGGCTCAGGCACGGTCTTAGGACCGACCAGGACGTACGCGCAAGTAGTTGGAGGCGACCGTCAGGGGTCTGTCGCTGTTTCTCCTTCTGAAGGAGGAGTATCGAGGGATATGCTCTTGCTGGAGGGACTGGACGGTCCTACTCCGCAAGACGCTGTAACGCCTGAGATACAGAGGAACTTCGCAGAGGTCATTAAGCTGATGCGTCTGCATAATGACCTTGCGGAAGAGTCGCCGCTACCACCAGCAGAGCCCACGTCCCGGCTCGAATCATTTTGGGGTCCCAAGAGGGAGCCCAAAAATGATGATGGGTTGCCACGATCAGAGCTTGCGGACTCGGTCCTGGATCAGGTGGAGAATCTCGTCTCAGGACGGGAGGACTCGCTAAAATCCGGACGGTCCTCCAAGCTGCTTCCTCCTCCTCTACAGCGGCAGAGGCGATTCTACGTGCTCCTTCGGAAGACACCCGATACTGCCGAAACAGGTTAACCCGGAGTTAGCGAGGCTGACTCCTAGGTGTGTACCCTGCAGCAGCTCCTGTCGGAGAACCTATGGTTCTCGCAGCAGGAGGCACTTGCCCTGGAATCTACCGCTATGGCAGCATTCCAGGCAGTTTCCTGGTTGGATTTGTGGTCCCTCACAATATCCAAAGTAGCGGCCGGCTCTGGGAGTTCTGCTCTCGAAGACGACGCTTCTTTTCAGGAGACTGTGCCAGTCTGGAGGAAGAGCAATCTCTTACCTCGCCCATCAGACTGCTAACCTGTGGGCCAACTTGGTTCTTCGACGTAGGGACGCAGTCCTTACCCGAGTGACCAAGGGGGCCGGGCGTGAGGCGGCACTCGGGCTACGAAATGGACCTCTTAGGAGTTCCCCAGCTCTCTTTCCGGGAGAGATGGTGGACGCTGCGGTGGAACAGCGGCGCACTGACGAGAGTGACCGCTTAGTCCACCAGGCAGTCTCGAAGGTTTCTGGGCAATCTCGAGTAAACTGCGGCCAAACCAAAGAGCTTGGCTAGCGCTTCCACGGCGGCGAAGACGGTTGCACCGTCCAAACCCCGGTGAAGACTCCAGTTGTTTCAACTTCTGCTAAAGGAGGCCGCAACCAGCCGCCCTCCCAGCCTCCATTCCCCGAGGAGGTGCGGGAAAGAAGTCGAAACGAGGAGGGAAACGCTAGGACGGCGTTCCCCCTCACCTGCTGCCAGAAGTGGGGGGTGCCTAGCGAGCCATTGGGCGACTTGGCAGCGCTACGGCGCCGAGAACTGGATAGTAGACGTCCTTCGGGAGGGATATCTACTACCCTCGAGTCTCGGCCCCCCCTCATCTCCAAGCCGGTCCAGCTACAGACCTATGTCGGGGATCAGCAAAGGACAACGCTCTTCGACAGGAGATCAAGACCATGCTGGCGAAACGAGCTGTAGAAATCGTGGAGGACCAGTCACCGGGCTTTTACAGCCGCCTCTTCCTAGTGGAGAAGGCATCGGGGGGCTGGCGTCCGGTGATAGACCTCTCTCCCCTGAACCGCTTCGTTCGCACGACGCGGTTCACGATGGAGTCGGCACGCTCAGTGCTCGACTCGATCAGGGGGAACGATTTCATGCTTCAGTGGACCTGAAGGACGCGTATTTTCAAATACCCATCCATCAGTCCTCCAGAAAGTACCTCCGCTTCATCTTCGACGGGACGGTGTACCAATTCAGGGCACTTTGTTTCGGTCTCTCAACCGCCCACAGGTGTTCACGCGAGTGTTCACTCTGGTGTCGGCTTGGGCCCATTCGAACGGGATACGTCTTCTGAGGTATCTCGACGATTGGCTAGTCCTGGCGAGCTCCCGCTCGCAGTTGCTACAGGACAGAGATCGACTCCTCAAGTCTTGTCGCGATCTGGGGATCGTGATAAACTACGAGAAGTCCGACCTCGAACCCAAGCAGAAGATGAAGTACCTGGGTATGCTGATAGACACGATAGCAGGGCAAGTCTTTCCCGCAGACTTGCGTATCAGCAAATTCAGGGAGGCAGCGGCCGGTTCCTGTCTCGGCAGGAACAGGCAGCACAGCAATGGCAAGTCGTGATCGGCCATCTGTCGTCACTCGAGAAGTTAGTCCCTCACGGGCGTCTTCACCTGCGGTCTCTCCAGTGGAGGCTAAGGGAGAGTTGGTCTCAGGCCAAGGATCCTCCTTACTTTCCCGTGGCTATCACGGACAAGGTGAGGCAGGACCTAGCCTGGTGGCTCGACGACAAGAACCTCTTAAGAGGAGTGCCCATACACACTCCCCCCCCGGAGATGCTTCTGTTCTCAGACGCATCGACCGAGGGATGGGGCGCACACCTGGAGGAGTTGCTGACTGCAGGTGTGTGGGACCATCACGAGAAGCACCTTCACATCAATGTCCTGGAACTCAAGGCGGCGTTCAACGCTCTCCAAGAGTTTCGGGACCGCTTGGTGGGACACTCAGTGGTGTTGATGTGCGACAACACCACAGTAGTGGCATATGTCAACAAGCAGGGGGGGAGGGGGGGCTAGTGTCTCTTCCGCTCCATCAGTTGACGGTGCAGGTGCACGAGTGGGCACGGCTCACTCGATAGAGCTGTCAGCACGCTACATTCCAGGCAAGAGGAATGTAGTAGCAGACAAGCTCAGCCGTCGGGATCAGGTGATAGGACCGAATGGTCTCTACACCAAGATGTGGCGGAAACGGCTCTTCAACCTGTGGGGGCGACCGGTCGTAGACCTGTTCGCCACCCGGCACAACAGAAAACTTCAGGTTTTCTTTTCAGCTGTGCCGGACCCATGGGCAGCTGCAGAGGACGCTCTCCACACCCCTGGGACAACCTCTTCGCTTACGCCTTTCCTCCCTTCTGTCTGATTCGGAAAAGTGATCAGTCGAGCGCTGGTCACTCCCAATCTCAGAATGATCCTGGTGGCTCCCAAACGACCACAAGCCGTGGTATCCGGACCTGCTGGCTCTTCTTGCGGACGCACCGAGAGAGCTACCCACTTGGCACAACCTTCTAGCCCAGCCCACACGTAGAACGGTACACCAAGCAGTCCAGTCCCCTTCAACTTCACGGCTGGCTGTTATCCACCATCTCTGCGAACGAGAGGCTTTTCTCGTAGCGCAGCAACAGAGATGGCTGGACAGTCAGACAGTCCTCTGCAGCTGTGTACCAGGGGAAGTGGGCCGTATTCTGTGGTTGGTGTCGTAGACAGGGTCTGTCTCCTCTCAGAGCCACTCTTCAGCAGGTTAGCGGATTTCCTCGTGTTCTTCGCCGAGAGAAGCTCCTCTCAGTACCCACAAGTTAAGGATATAGAGCCGCCCTAGGCTCGTCCTAAAACTGAGGGGACTGGACATCTCGAATTCGTTCGAGATATCCTTGCTAATGAGGAGCTTCGAAAGGTCTTGCCCACCCAGGGAACTCAGGCCCCCTGCGTGGGATGTGACTCTCGTACTTAGGAGTTTGACTCGAAGACCCTTCGAGCCACTCCGAGAGTCGTCAGACAGGGATCTGACCCTCAAGACCCTCTTCTTGCTGGCCCTGGCATCGGCGAAGAGAGTAGGGGACAACTACATGGCCTTTCTTATGATGTTAAACATACCAGAGGCTGGGGATCTGATGACGCTCGATTTCGTCCCGAACTTCGTAGCTAAGACTCAGAATCCGTCGATCCCTGACGACAGGTTCGAGTCTTTCACGATCCCCTCCCTCCCTCCTGGACTTCACCGATAACGATGCGGATGAGATGCTGCTTTGTCCTGTGAGGGCGCTACGGCGCTATCTGAAGAGAACTCGACATCTCAGGCCTGAGTGTCGACGCCTCTTCGTTAGCACTGGGGTCACCAAGGAAGAAGTCTCCAAGAACACGCTTTTCTTTCTGGCTGCGTGAGGTGATCAGGAGAGCGTACGAAGCTGATGGTAGCGACGACATCGTACGCTCCGTCGCCGAGAGCCCACGAAGTCAGAGGTATCGGACCCTCCTTAGCGTTCCGTAAGAACTTCTCCGTGGCGCAGGTCCTGAAGCAGGTGTCTGGGCCAACCAGACCACCTTCACGTCCTTCTACCTTCGGGATATTGCCCACAAGTCCTTGGATACTTTTTCCTTGGACCTGTGGTGGCTGCTCAACACGTTGTGTAAGCTTACCCAGCACCCGAGCAGGCAGAACAGCATCGATTCCTGGTTAGACTGGGAGAATGAATGCGTGAATGAGAGAGTGACTGGCTTCTCTTCACCATCTTTTTCTACCTCTACCTGCGGGCAGAGGGATACGGTCGTTACCTTGCTGGAAGGGAGCCAGATGCAGGTAAGCTATTCAACAGAGCTCCATCCTATCTCTTTAACTAGAGATAGGAGTAAATATCCACCACTTTCTCCAACAAGGGGGAGAAAGTGGATGCCAACATGAGACAAACCCATTACTTTACATTTGCTCATGTAAAGGAAAAAGTTCTTACAATGCTGGTACGAAGAGATACGCTTGCCTCTCTCTTAGTACTCGGCCCAGAGGTCTGACCATTGATCCTGCGGTGCACACCCCGATCAATCGGACAGGCGGATCATCCCTCCCTCGCTCTTACGACCAGGGAGGCATTCCAGGGATGGACGAACACCAGTCTGTTCATCAAAAGACTCAGATTCCTCCCACCAAGAAGTGAGTCTTCCTATTGTTAAAGGACCGATGGGTTTGTATACGTGTCGGAACAAATGACAATTTGTCGAAAATTGCATTTTTCCTAACTATACAAACCTGAGGTCCTTTACATATAGTCCCTCCTCATGCCACCCCTCACTCTGCGTATTTTGCATGGGCCAAAAGCAAAAGTGATTTGTTTACCTCCCAGTCGCGCGGCGCGCGACTGTCGGACAAGCAGTTAACTACCGTTCTCCCCTTGTTCGAAGCTTACGACCGTTCCAGCTGCCGCTAGCTACTTCCTATTGTTAAAGGACCTCAGGTTTGTATAGTTAGGAAAAATGCAATTTTCGACAAATTGTCATATTACTATAATATAAGAATTTTAGCTTACAATTGCGTTTCTCGACCTTTTCTGTAGAGTCAAAGTTGACCGAAGGTTGAAATTTTTGCACTTATCGTTATTTATATGAAAATATTTCAAAATTGATAAAAGCTACAATCATGAGTATTTTTTAGTTATATTGTGCATGAAATTGCGCACATTTTCATATATAATACTTCATGTAAAGGATAATTTAAAATGGTGCAATAATTATGTCAAAGTGACGAAATAATTTCCGAGATGTGTCACTGATACTTTTTAGTGCGATAAGAAAGAAATTCGCGCTTGCGCGCCTGCGTAGCGATTGTAAACAAAACAACGCCTTGATCCGTGAACTCCCAGCATCCCCCAAGGCGCGTGATACAAAAGTTTTCGGCTGGTAGGCCTATAAGTATTTTTCGCGAATTTTTCGAATTTTTAAAAAAACTTTTTTGAGCCGACGTATGATACGTCCAATCGGCATACGGGAGACATTTTGACTCGACGTTTAATACGTCCAATCGGCGTAAGAGGGTTAAGAGCTCGTGCCGGACTCCCTAGTCATCTTATACCTACTTTTCCTGGACATCCTGTATGACCTCTCCTACTATTTTGTTGGAAACAATCAAAACAAACTCCCTTGGGAGGATCAAGAGGACAATCAGACAGATTATGTTCAGTCACTCTCCTTATACCTACTTTTTCTGGACATCCTATATGACCTACTATTTTGTTGGAAACAATCAAAACAAACTCCCTTGGGAGGATCAAGAGGACAATCAGACAGATTATGTTCAGTCACTCTGCAAAAGGCACAATATTTACTATTACTCTTTTGTTTCTTCATGTTTACTTTCTCCAGTTTTTTATTTCTCTTTAAGCTTCTTTCTGAAATTATCTAGCTCACTTCTTTGTATTTCCCCCTGTTGAACACCTGTTACTGGGGTTGATGACTGAGGATTCCCCATGCCTGAAATTGGCAAGACTCTATTCCCATTAGTACTATTCATTCCTTGAGCCCTATAATATTCTTCTTCGGCCCATGTCATGAAATTTTCCAATGGAATATGGTCTACTAAGAAATCAACCAGTTTGGCTTGGGCCTGTGAATTCAATTTCTTATAAACCTTTGTCTTAAGGAATTTATCTGATGTTGGAATTTGATCATTGGAGGAATTTCAAAGTTAAAGCTGAGATTTTACACTAATTTATTAATAAAGGAACTAGGAGGTTCATCAAAATAGTAAGTCATGGCAGTAATCTCTTGCCATGCCTGTAACAGAGTGGCTGAGTCAATAAACTGCTTCTTCATAAGTTTCTTAATCTCATCCCAAGGTAGATTATTACCCTGTTTTCATACATTCAACTTCCCTGTCAGATATATACTTAGCTATAGACTCCGTCGTCCCCGACAGAAATTCAAATTTTGCGGCACTCGATACAGGTAGGTCAGGTGATCTACCGCCCTGCCCTGGGTGGCAGGACTAGGAACCATTCCCGTTTTCTATCAGATTTTCTCGCCGGTGGTGTCAACATTGTTGTTACTACCTCCTGACTGGAATTCTTTTTTCAACGCTTATGATCTTCTTTCGACCGATTTTTGGTGACGTACTTGGATCGTTGTTTGGCATTCGCTATCGCGGAATTGTTTTGGACTTGGCTTTGGATTTTCTTTAAAATGTCTGACTCAAGTGTTGGTTTGAGTGTGTGTGTGAATGAAGGCTGCAAGGTGAGGATGCCGTAGGCTTCGGTAGATCCTCACACTGTATGCCAACGTTGTAGAGTTGTTGAGTGTTCTTTGGCTAACACATGTAATGAGTGTGAAAGGTTGAGTGCTGAAGAATGGAAGACTCTAACTTCTTACTTGAAGAAGTTAGAGAGGGATAGAGAGAGGAAAGCGGCTCATAAAAGGGATTTTGACGAAGGAAAAATCTATTTCTGGGTGATTGGCTCGTGTCGCCCTATGAAAGTATCCTTAATATCATTCTTTCTAGGTAAAAATTAGCCTAAAATTACCAGAGAAAAACAAAATTAAGAAAATGTCAGTAAAACTGACTCGCTCACTCTTAAAAAGAAGTGTCGGTATGATATAGGGGCGAGTGTGGGAACACTACCACGAGACAAACACCAATTAGAACTTCCCTATCAGAATCCCCCCAAGAGAGAGCTGATACCAACGGGCGATGCAGCCCCTACCTACTACTACTAGAGGACGCCACGGACAGCAGCGCCCCTAGCGGTCATCCTTAATTAAAACAGTAAATACATCTTGTCCTGCAAGGGGGGGGGGGAAAACAAACCATAAAAAAAAAAAGGGGGGGTTTCATAGGGCGACACGAGCCAATCACCAGAAATAGATTTTTTTCCTTCGTCAAAATCCCTTTTCTGGGCTCAGCTCGTGTCGGCCTATGAAAGAGTACCAGAGAAACAGACAAGATGGAAAAGGAAACAATGAAAAACAGTTTAAAATGATGGATATAATATAAGTAAACCAATTACAGCATACAAATTAAGCACTTAAACTAACTTATTATAACAGTAAAATAATAGAATGTTAGTAAACTTAAAGTACTTAAATGGTAAATAATAAAATTACAGAGATGCATGTAAAATAAGGCAAATTGGGATTTACTTAACTAGAACACATAATTACAAAATATATACATACATGTGTCCTACCCTAGCATAAAAATAAGGGTAGGTACACTGAAATCCATCATTAATACAATTATTTCAAATATATACAAACACATTGTGACTGAAGTTCATCACAAACACAAAATGGTGGAATATACAAACATATTGTGTCCTACCTAGCATAAAAATAAGGGTAGGTACACTGAAGTACATATCAGTACAAAAGTGGTTGTCCCTAGCAAAAAAATAAGGGACAATCCACTATATGATACAACGGCTAAGGCTATGATGTTGAGTAGCCTGACGATAGGTTGAGGCATGTTGGTTGAAGTAGGTAGAAAGGAGACCTGGATCAATACTACAACTACTAAACAGTATCAGGGGAAACTATGTTTCCCGCTGCTACTGCTGAAAAACTTTAAAGATTCCAAGGACTTTAAATAATGCCGTTTAAAGACTGTCGGGGATTTCCATCCAGTATACTTCCTAAGATCCTCAAGTTCATATGTTGGAAATAATTAATTGAGGTGGCTACTCCCCTGATATCATGTGCTTTTGGGAATGACTCAGGGTTGGCTTGTTTTATGAAGTAAAGGATTTGCTGTCTAATGCCTTTAACTGATAAAGTACCACCTTTTTCTCTCATAAAGAGAGCACCTGAGGATCTAGAAGAAGTACGAGATAGAAAGGCTCTAAGAGTTGATACTGGGCAGAGAGAAGGATCCTGTGGAAGTGGGATAACCTTCCAAGGAGCCCACTTGCAAGAGGATCTTCATTTTTGGCTAAAAAGCTACGATCCGGAGCAAGTAGAACTCTCCTGATGGGAGGAATTCCACATGACCCGCATCCCTGGATAGAGCCGACAGTTCTGAAATTCTAGCTCCTGAGGCTGAGGCTTAATAAGAATAATGTCTTCCTCAGGAGCATTATGAACGTACAAGATGAGTTGTCAGTATCTGAAGCTAGTTTGAGGACATCATTTAAGAACATGAAACTGTAGTAGGCCTCTGAGAAGTCTAAGTCTAGCACAGGCTTTAGGGATAGATGTGAAATAAGATTCAGTCAAATCTATCTGAAAACCTACTTGAAAGATTTTCTTCAAAGCCGATTTGTGAGTGGTAATCGTGCTAGCGCTAAACCTTTTTGTTTCAAACAAGGATCTGAAAAAGGATATAGCCAAATTAACTGTCATGGTTGTGGTGTTCGATTCTCTCAAGAAAGATGCTAATTTTTTAACAGCTGAGTCATATTGTCTAATGGTTGACTCCTCTTATCTGATTCTTTAGGAAGAGAATGTTCTGTGGATCAATGTCAGCATCTTTATTAGCCGCAAACTCATGAAGTCCATAAAGTTAGGGTCTGGAGAGTTCTTGAGGAAGCGAACACAGTCCCTCATTTGTACTGATTGTGACAGTTTGGGATTGGGGATCCGTGAGGTCGGAGACCCAATTCCAAAAGAAGAGGATACCAGTTGCTCTTGGGCCAGTCCGGTGCAATCAGAGCTACTATCCCTTTGAAAGACCTTAGTTTGTCTAGGACTTTCAAGAGAAGATTCACTGGAGGAAAAAATATAAATCCTCCTCCACTGATTCCAATCTAACGACAGGGCGTCCGTGGCATAAGCCAGAGGGTCCAGGTTGGGGCCACATAGCAAGGGAGCTTGTGGTCGCTTGTGAGGCGAAGAGATCCACTTGGAGACCTGGGACTCTCCGGCTTACCCACTGGAATGACCCGACGTCCAGAGACCACTCTGATTCCAGAGGAACTGACCGGGACAGGGCGTCTGCTATCACATTTCTTAACTCCTGCCAGGTGAGTGGCAGACAGATGCCATTTGTGTTTGTTTGCTAATGCAAAGATGGCTATCATGACATGGTTCACATGTTTGGATTTGGACCCTCCTCTGTTGATGCAATGAACTACCACCTGCACTGTCCAAAACTAGCCTTAGATGAGACTTCTTCGGGGAAGCAGTCTATTCAGAGTAAGAATACTGCCATTGCTTCCAACACGTTATGTGGAGCTGGCGAAATTGAACTGACCAAGTCCCCTGAACCTGTTTGAACTGAGAGTATCCCCCCACCCGGACAGGGATGCATCCGTGTGAATGGTTAACACTGGGAGGGGATATTGAAGGGGTACCTTCTTGGCTAAGTTCTTTACTTTTGACCAAGGCCGTAGTGTTGCGGAGGATCTGTGGAATACTGACAAACTTGTCTCGATATTTGGAGTTTGCTCTTGACCGCCAAATTCGATTTATATCTTTCAGCCTTCTACTTTCAGAAGGATATCTGTTACCGAAGCAAACTGAAGAGACCCTAGGATTCTCTCCTGGTTTCTTCTTGACGTCTGTTTGCATTTGAGGAATTGCCTGACAGATTTTGCTATTTCCTTCCGTTTGGCCACTGGAATTGATAGATTGTGGGAAGACAAATCCCATTGGATTCCTAGCCACTGAAAATGAGATTCCGGAGTAAGTCTGGATTTCGTTTTGTTTATCTGGAACCCCCAGATGTTCCAGAAAGTGAACTACCTTTTTGGTAGCTTCGAGACAATTCCTCGACTGTTGGTGCCCAGATCAACCAATCGTCGAGGTATGCCGCTACCATGATTCCCTGAGCTCTCAATTGTTGTACAACCACTTCTGCTATCTTTGTGAATACCTGGGGGCTACATTCAGACCGAAGGGCATCACTTTGAATGAGAATGTCTGATTTCCTAGCCTGAATCCTAGGAATGGGCGGAAGTGCCTGGCCTATAGGGATATGATAGTATGCGTCTGTAAGATCGATGGAGCATGTGACGGCTCCACGCGGAAGTAGGGTCCTTACTTGCGAGAGGGTAAGCATCTTGAACTTGTCGCAGCGAATGAAAGAGTTTAGCTTGACAAGTCTAAGATTACCCTTCTTTTTGTTGAGCCTTTCTTTGGCACGCTGAATAAGCGCCCTTGAAATTTTAGATGTTTGACTCTCGCAATAGCTCCTTTCTGAAGGAGTTCGTTCCGCGTAATCTATCAATTCCTTTGACGGTACCTGATGAAATGATTTTGATTGGAGGGGGATCTTTGATCCAACTCCAGCCTAATCCTTTGGACACTATGCTCTGTGCCCAATTGCTGAACCCCCACCTGTGGCGGAAGAGGAACAGCCTCCCTCCTACCTGGGAGCCCTCATTGCTGATGGGCGGGTTGGCCACCAGCCCTCCTCTGAACTGCCACTCCTCGTGCCTCTTCCTGCGCCACGCTGACGAAAGTAACCTCTCGCCCTACTCTCGGTTGAGAGTAGCCTTGAGCTCATAAGCAGGGTTAAAGGCCGGCGAGATAGCGTAGGAAGTGGATGGTGAGATTGCTGGGGCACCAGGAGGAAAGGTTGGTTCTGTTTAGATGTGGAAGGTTGTCCTGTTGGGTAACTGGGACTGCCTGCACAAATTGCTGCTGATGTTGGAGTTTTTTATAAGGCTGGAACCTCTTACCAGCTTGCTTTGGTTTCTTGCCAGCAGTGGGAACGGATTCCTGTTTCCTCTTAGAGGAAATACCCCACCTAGCTCTAAGGCTCTGGTTGAGTCTAGCAGCTTCTGGTGGACCTCGTTCACTGCGGACTCTGGGAAGAGATCCGCTCCCCACATGCTTGCAGCCAAGAGTCTATTAGGCTCATGCCTGATTGTGCACTCTTGTAGGACATGCTTCCGGCAGTCCTCCTGGCCTGGAAGAAGTCAAAAGCGTCCGACAGAACCGTCTGAAAACTGAGATTTCGCCAGAATCTTGAACAGCGGTTCCGTAGCGTAGGAAAGAGCAGCCATTTCTGTAACGATGAGAGAGTTGAGGGACCTGCCAAACCTAGTTCGCGCATCGAACTCTGTCTGGATTAGGGAGTCCCGGCAGCCTAGGTAATTCTCACCGAACTGGTCCATGGCGCAGTCCGGCTTGAGTTTACCCAGCGTGAATGTAGCTGGCAGGTTTTCCCACAACTCTCCGAAGGCGGGGAAGAGTGGAGAAGTAGACTCCGACTCCCTCAACTGTGGAATGGGCTCATCCTTGAGGACTGCCTGAAGAGCCTTCTCCACCAATTTCGTGGCGAACGGAAGAGAGACCTCCTCTTCCGTCGCGAAAATAAGTGAAGGGACTCTTGTAGGCCTGGAGTCTATGTTAGTACACTCCCAGTCCTCAAGGCAGTGAACCACATTCCCGCTGGGCGTGATCTCTACTGTAAAGCTGACTCCTTCGAGATTTTGTCTTCTCTCGTGAGAGCCGTTGGCGTCAGCCTAGCATACCCGATGATGAAAGGCTGCGTCAGACCCGGAGGGTAGAAACTCGAAGTCCTCAATCCTTCGAGTACCAAACTCCGGATAGAAATCATCCCGTCCTTAAATGGAGCGTAGGCAGCTACTCTCCATGGGTTCTCCATAGAGAAAGACTGGCAAGGAGTCATAAGGTGGAAGTTGAAGAATCCCCGTGCTAGATGCAGGGGAGACTGGGGGAGGAGCCTGAGCTAGCCCAGCCACTCGGTCCTCATTCTCTCTCATTCTATTTAGAGAGGTCTGGATTGACTGTCCAGTTTGAGACAGACTGTTCGATAATTGCGCGAACATCTGCTCGAAACGCGTTCCCAATGCAGAGATTGGGGAACCTACTAGCACCCCACCTGTTCCATCACTCCTGGTGAGACAGTAGAGGGAACGCAGGTGCTGGTGCTTGCCACCCCTGCCGGCATAGCCGGAGAGGAGGCAGCGGAGGGCGGAGGGAGAAGGCAGTGGCTCGGTGGTAGCGCGAGCCTTCTCCTTCGAAGCCTTGCTTCTGGAGCTCTTCGACTGGGAAGAGCCCGGCTTTGCCTCACCGCATCGGCATAGGAAGTCGACGACTTCCTAACCGAAGAAGACGAAGACGACTTCCTAGAAGTCGACTTAGACAAGGTCTTCGGTTCTCTCTTTCCCTTCTCCTTAGGAGGTACAGAGAGAGCGGGAGGGCGAATAGGGATCTCGGATCCCGCAAAGCCTTGGAAAGAAGCGGAAGAAGAGGGGACGGAGAAGATCCAGGAGCGCCCAAGGAAAGACCTTGGGCGCCCGACAAACCTACCTCAACCAACAAATCCTTGCTAACTACCGCCATTGGCCTCAAGGTTCAGGTCCAGGGCAGCGACGTCCGGAACCGACTCCTGGGAGGCTACGACCCCAAACGATTGCTGGAGGTCTTGCTGGATGGAGGCTATCAGTGGGGCAGCGGACAAGGGGTCGACGTAACCCGTCGACTTATTGCCCGCGGGGGAAGATCTGGATGGCCAGCTTCCTATCCAAAATGTAGGGCTGGCCCTTGGCGGCGTTCTTCCCAAAGCCGCCCACCACGCTTTCGCAGGTGGCGAGGGCGACTTCCCTCACACCGCTAGCCTGAAAGAAAGGTGAGATTAGCTGCCAATTGTGGAACGGGGTTAACAAACTTACGACTAGAAGTTGTTAGTAAAACCATAAGTAAGCCTATAATGGACTTACCCCATCCCCCAGCTGACCGACCAGGTCGTAGCATATAGCGCAGGCTTCGGCGGGGTGCCAGACGATCGTCTCGTTGAAACGATGTGGGCACACGGGGCGTGAGACCTGCACTCGTCATGTCCACAGGGGTCGTAGAGCGTCGCGTTGCAGGCTGGGACCTGGCAGGTTGGTAGCCTGTAAGTGAAAAAAGTACATGAGTACCAAAGTAAACACTTACAGCCTAACATATGCTCGCTGGTGCCGGAGCGATAAAGTTAGATAAAAACCAGAGCCCGCCAAAATACGTGTGTAACCAGGTTGGAAGATAGGCTATGGCTCCGCCAATGGCGGAAGCACAAGAATCAACCAACTAGGAGTGGTGGTAATGGAAACCACGACGGAGAATGGCGGGGATGGTTGAAATAATAATAATATAATAACACACAATTCATTGTAAAATATCTTATAATTAGGGTATATCCTTAAAATAACAAAAATAAAACAACTTCTCTCCGCCCGTCTACTAGAAGAGTGCGTAGGTAAGGGTAAAGCTCCCTTCCGATAGCGGGGGAGAGATATAAGGATATAGTAGGCAAGCAACCGACCACTCGTAGTGCCCACCCTGCCCGCTAGCGGAGCCAATAATCTATAACCAAAGGTGCCCCGGCTGCGACGGAAGGCTCTTACGTATCGTGAGGTAGCTGAGCAACTGGGGAGGGAGGGAGGAAGGTCCCGGCGAAACACGGCGGGAGCGAGAAAAGGGGGGAGGGATGGCCTACTCCTCCCCGCCTCACCAACTACCCGCATGGAGACCCGGTACCTCATAGTGGTCGCCCTATACCCCCCGCTGGGGGGACCCCCTGGTCACCTCCGAGAGTGTGAGAGAAGGCGATGAGGTTGTCATAACAACCAAGGGATCCCCCAGCTCCTCCCTAAATCAGAGAGGGAGGGAAGGGGCAGGGTAAGGTGCTATGGGACACGTGGACCGCAAGTGGCCTAGGCCGCGAGCAACACAACCGTGGTAGGGCCACGTGAACCCAGCTGTACCAATACATGGAAACAAGCACCCTAGGCTAGCCTAACACCCTAAATAATAATAAAAATACATCGAAAAGGTGGAAGAGACACTTTTAGTAAAAGAGTAAAGAGCCCAGGAGGAGGCAGACTGTTCCAAGAACAGGAGCCTACTCGGAGCCAGCGATAGCCGATGTAGAGCAAGAGCCGGGATGCTGGGCCAGAAATAATAATAGCCCTAAATACCAAGCTAAGAGAATGGTAGGAGGGCTGAACTAGCTAAAACTCGATGTAAAACAATGAATGTGATAAAGTAAGCCCATAAGTATAAGAAGTCCCAGTATGGAGGACCGGGAATTCTTACGAGGCGCATGGCCGCCACGAGACAACCGGGGAACCGTATATGACCTATTAAGAGGAAAATACTGGTACCCGGAAGATAAAAATACGGTAAAATGTTACTTATGAGTTACTTAACTTAGCCGTGGCAATTGCTGAGCGTTCCATCGTAGATAAGTACGAATAAATCCAAGAAAACACAAGCACAAGAAAATGGCGACTTGTCGCTGGTGCTAAAAATTAAGGATGACCGCTAGGGGCGCTGCTGTCCGTGGCGTCCTCTAGTAGTAGTAGTAGGGGCTGCATCGCCCGTTGGTATCAGCTCTCTCTTGGGGGGATTCTGATAGGGAAGTTCTAATTGGTGGTGTTTGTCTCGTGGTAGTGTTCCACACTCGCCCCTATATCATACCGACACTTCTTTTTAAGAGTGAGCGAGTCAGTTTTACTGACATTTTCTTAATTTTGTTTTTCTCTGGTAATTTTAGGCTAATTTTACCTAGAAAGAATGATATTAAGGATACTTTCATAGGCCGACACGAGCTGAGCCCAGAAAAGCCTAAGTAGATCTAGATCTAACGAACCCTTATCTAGTTCGTAGCTTCTTCTGCTCATTATTATTCTCCATCTATATCAGGCCGATCACAGGTTGCTAATCCTACTGATTCGGCTTCTGAAATTGCAGACCTCAAGGCTTCCCTTCAAAGAATGCAAGAGAAAATGGCGGCATTAGAAGGTAAGCAAAGTGAAGGTGATATTTCCAGTGATGTAAGTGTCCCCAGTGTAGTGGAGGGGGCGTCTGGTCGGCTCTGCGACGCTCCCAGACCTAGACCTCTTCCAAGCTCCCTGGCCCAGAAGAGAAGGAAAGTCAAAAGCTGTACGGAGGTTGTGGAGAATCCCCACCGATCAGGCGTCCCTTCGGCAGGATCTGTTATGTCTCAGACTGCCAGGGATCGCTACAGAAAAAGCGTCCTACGTAAGTGCTTTTCTTCATCGGGATCTCCCTCACCAAAACGAGGGTGGAAGGATACGAATCTTTCCCGACCGTTAAAGAGGAACTGGAAAGAGCCTGATTTTAAGTCTAGCCCCGAGCGCTTTTCGGAAGAAGAAGCGCCTTCGGTCATCAAGAGAGCTAGACAGGAGTTAACTCCCTTTGCTGCAAGGGAGCCTCAAGCGCCTTCCAGATCTCCCTCTCCTGCTTTTGAAGAAGAAAGGGAGTCTTCAACCAAGAAGATATTGCTAAACCTACAAGAGCAACTAGCTTCTTTGGTGGGAGTCCTTTCCAAGGAGCCTCCTCGTAGAAAGGACGATAAGCTGCCTGTCAAAAGATCAAGACACCGATCTCCTGTCAGGTGCAACGAGCCTTCCAGGGAAGTTGTCGCACAGGCAGCCATCCCTGGGGGGAACGAAGCACTGGACAGGCGAGAGGTAGAAGAGGAAGAAGCGCCTGCCAGGCGCGTGGCGCCAGGCGCCAAGCAGGCACCAGACAACACCTGAGAGTGAGGATGATGACTATAGGGAAGTTCTCACAGGAAGGGATGACCCAACCAGGCGCAAAGCGCCTGATTATATCCTAGATCACTCCAGGCGCCAAACGCCAACCAGGCGCCAACTAGGAATGAAGCTACAAACAAGTGTGAGGCGCCTGCCAGGAGCAAAGAGCCTGATAGGCGCCAGGCGCCAATTAGTCAAGATTCACCAATTGGCAGATGTAGGGAGACAATATCTTAGTCCCTCACCTGTAAGAAGTTCTTCATCTACGGAAAGAAGAAAGTCCAAGGAAGAGACATGTGAAAGAAGGGAGCATTCTCCTTCTGACCCTCTCGACCTAGAGGAAGTGTCGGAAGATGAGGTGATTAATAAAGAAGGACTGTCGAACTATAAAGTTCTTACTTCTCTCCTTCTGGAAGAATATGGAGATTCTTTGACTCCAGCTGCTGCTCCTCCTCCGCGCTCTCTATTTTCGAGCGCTAAATCTCTGAAGTCTTCGTCCTTCCTTAAGATGAGACCGGCCATATCGATGAAGAGGGCCCTTCAGTCTCTAGATTCTTGGATTAAATCTAAAAAGGAACTGGGGAGGACGGTTTTTTGTATGCCTCCGGCCAAACTGATGGGCAGAAGAGGCATATGGTATGAGACTGGAGAAAACATGGGATTGTCTCTGCCTACTTCGGCTGAATCAGACTTCTCGAGTCTCGTGGACTCCTCGAGAAGGCACGCTTTAAACTCGGCCCGAGCGACATGGGGCCTTTCTGAAATGGACCACCTCCTCAAGGGGCTTTTCCACGTCTTGGAGGTTTTCAATTTCCTGGATTGGTCCCTTGGGGTTTTGGCCAAATAGACCCATGAAGCGGAAGGTCTAAACCCAGAAGCTTTGCATAGCATCCTAACATGCATTGACAAAGTGGTTCAGGATGGTTCGGCAGAGGTCTTTTCCCTCTTTGGTGCGGGGATGTTAAAGAAGAGAGCGGTTTATAGTGCTTTCCTCACTAAGGCCGTCTCTCCCTCGCAGAGAGCCGCCTTGCTTTTCGCTCCGCTATCAGAGCATTTGTTCCCTTCTCAGTTAGTGAAGGACATTTCACATTCGCTGACTGAGAAGGCGACTCAGGATCTCCTCAGGCAATCATCGAGGAAGAATAGGCCTGTGGGCCAATGAAGATAAGAAAGGGGCTCGTCCATCGCAGCAGCCCTTTCGAGGAGGCCCTCCTTCTAAAACAATCTCCAAAAGGAAGACTACAGAAAAAAGAGGAAGAGCTTCCTTCTGACCCTTTAAAAAGGGTAAATGAGAAAGTGATCCTCCAGACACCAGTAGGTGCCAGGTTACAAGAATTTGCGGAAGCCTGGGCAAGGATAGGAGCCGACTCATGGTCCATGTCAGTCATCAAGAAGGGATATTATATCCCCTTCAAGGACAGCCCTCCCCTGACATCAACACCGAGGGAACTGTCCGCCAGATACAAGGACCATGTACTGATGGATACTCTTCGTTAAATGGTGAAACAGATGTGGGACAAAAGGGCAATCGAGCTAGTACTGGACCACAACTCCCCGGGGTTTTACAGTTGCCTTTTTCTAGTCGCGAAGGCTTCGGGGGGATGGAGACCAGTACTAGATGTAAGTGCGCTGAACAGATTTATAGAGAAACAGAAGTTCAGTATGGAAATGTCTGCTTCAGTTCTTGCAGCCCTTCGTCAAGGAGGCTGGATGGTGTCTCTCGATCTTCAAGACGCCTATTTCCACGTCCCGATTCATCATTCGTCGAGGAAGTACCTTCGTTTCATGATGGAGGGAAGGATCTTTCAGTTCAGGGCCCTGTGTTTCGGCCTGTCCACTGCTCCTCAAGTCTTCACAAGTATAATGAAGAATGTGGCAAAATATCTACACCTGATGGGAATAAAAATCTCCCTATACCTAGACGACTGGCTCATCAGGGCCAGATCGCAGAGACAGTGTTTGGAGGACCTTTCAACAACACTAGACCTGACAAAGTCGTTAGGATTGATCGTGAACCTCGAGAAGTCTCAGATGATCCCCAGCCAGAACATGGTTTATCTGGGGATTCGGATGGATTCTAGGGGTTTTCGAGTGTTTCCTTCTCGAGAGAGAATATCAAAAGGTTGCGCTACAGTCTCCAGCTTCTTAGGGAAGGAGCGCATTTCAGCGAGGGAATGGTTGAGCCTTCTGGGGACCCTTTCTTCGCTGGAACAGTTCTTTCCTCTAGGAAGACTGCATCTCCTTCCTCTACAGTTCTTCCTGAAAAGGATTTGGAACTGGAAGACAGGACAGCTCACCGATACATTTCCGATTCCTCTAGAGGTGAAAATCACTAAGGTGGTGGTTTACCCCCTCTAGAGGAAACACGAGTGTGTCCCTGGAAGTTCGGAACCCGAACCTAATATTATATTCAGACGCGTCGGAGACGGGTTGGGTTGCAACCTTAGGATCGAGAGAAGTGTCAGGCACCTGGTCGGAAGAGCAGGCGTCATGTCACATAAACTGCAAGGAGCTCTTAGCCATTCATCTTGCTCTAAAAGGCTTTGAGCAGATTGTTAGAGACTGTGTAGTTCAGATAAACTCCGACAACACCACCGCTCTGGCTTATGTAAGGAAACAAGGCGGGACTCACTCGCTCTCTCTCTACGAACTGACAAGAGACCTTCTAGTATGGGCGCATCAAAGAAACATCACTCTACTGACAAGGTCCAAGGAGAGAGAAACGTGAGAGCGGACAGGCTGAGCAGGAGGTTCCAGGTCCTTCCCACAGAATGGACCCTCCACTCAGAAGTGTATCAGATCCTTTGGTCACTTTGGGGGAGGCCTCAAATAGACCTGTTCGCCACGTTCCTCTCCAAGAGGATAAGCACCTTTTGCTCTCTGGCAGACGACCCCAGAGCTTTTGCAGTAGACGCCTTTCTCCTAGACTGGTCCGGACTGGATGTTTACGCCTTTCCCCCATTCAAGATCCTGGGGGAAGTGATCAGAAAGTTCGTGGCCTCGAAGGGGACAAGGATGACTCTGATAGCCCCCTTTTGGCTAGCCCGAGATTGGTTCACAGAGGTAATGGAGTGGACGGTGGACTTCCCCAGATCTCTTCCAAACAGGACAGATCTGCTCAAACAGCTCCACTTCAAGAGGTACCATCAAAACCTCCCCGCTCTTGCTCTGACTGCCTTTCGACTATCGAAAGACTTGTCAGAGCGAGAGGTTTTTCTCGCAAGGCGGCAAGCGCAATCGCTAGAACCCGCAGATCATCTACAATGCGAGTATATCAATCGAAGTGGGAGGTGTTCAAAAGTTGGTGTAGGTCAAAGAAGCTGTCCTCCTCCAATACCTCTGTGACCGAGATTGCAGATTTCCTTCTATTCCTGAAGGAGAAATCGCATCTTTCTGTACCAACCATCAAAGGATACAGAAGTATGCTCTCGGCCGTTTTCAGGAACAGAGGCCTAGATTTGGCTAACAATAAAGATTTGCACGATCTCATTCGTTCATTTGAAACATCGAAATCAAATGAACCTAGAGTTCCGAGCTGGAATCTGGACGTGGTCCTAAGATTTCTGTCTTCCGAAAGATTCGAACCACCTCATAGGGCTTCCTTTCGGGACATTACGAGAAAGTGCTTATTTCTTTTGTCTCTCGCTACGGTGAAAAGAATCAGCGAGCTGCATGCCCTTGAGTCAAGAGTGGGCTTCAAAGGAGACTGCTATTTGTTCGTTCCAGACTTTTTCTTGCAAAGAATGAGAATCCCTCGAAGCCCTGGCCCAGGAGCTTCGAGGTAAAGGGCCTGACTAGCCTAGTAGGTAGAGAGGCAGAGAGGTCTCTTTGCCCGGTCAGAGCGCTTAAATTCTATCTGGATAGAAAGAAACAGATGGGGGGTTCGCAACACGGTCTATGGTGCTCTGTAAAGGACCCCAAAAGACCGATGTCGAAGAATGCCTTGGCCGCCTTTGTAAGAAGCGTGATTACGGAGGCACATAATAACTGCCCAGATGACTCTTTTAAACTTTTGAGAGTGAGAGCTCACAAAGTAAGAGCAGTCGCGACGTCTATTGCTTTCCAGAGAAATATGTCGCTTAAGAATATCTTGGAAGCGACATATTGGAGGTGCAACTCTGTGTTTGTATCTCATTACTTGAAGGACGTGCGCGTAACTTACGAGAAATGTTTTTCTCTAGGTCCGTTTGTGTCAGCGGATACGGTCCTGGGTATTGGAGCAAGCGCCGATCCTTAATTTTGTGTACGTAACCCTCTTGTTGGATACGTTCTCGACTTCCTGCGGGAAGAAGTGTCAGATGTCGCACAGGCGGCCGTCACTTTGGTTCAGTAAGGAACTCCAGTGGTATCTGACTATCAGAGGGGTAAAAAAATTTTGTTGTACTTTAGTGTGTGCGGATTGACTGTGTAATTCGAGTTATGGGTTGTTTGTGAAGAGTTTGGGGGATAACTCTTGGCTATCTTAGAACTAACACAGGTGTTAGGATTGGGTGATCGGGATCGGTTGTGTGCTCCTTAAATAAGGCGTGTTGTCATATAAGTGGATTAGCACCCATCGACAAATGCCAGTCAGGCTCTGCCGAGTAAGTGGATAAGACCCCATCGACAGACCCACAAGAACTCTTGGCCACAGATCACTATCTCGCTAAGGCTCTTGAGGTGAAGCAGACTCCTAGGCAGTAGCCACAAAGTCTTCCACCTAATCAGGTAGGAACCAAGGTCTGTAAATACCTACAACATATGTTGTTTACCTGTCTATTCAGTAGTTAGCTGTCTCTTACCCTCCACCAAAGGGTGTCAATCAGCTAAGTATATATCTGACAGGGAAGTTGAATGTATGAAAATGATATTGTTATGATACAATAAAGTTAAGGATACATGTGATGTATGTGAGAGCTTAACTGAAGTACAATGGAAAGAACTACGTAACTACATATGTGAAAAAGTTAGAAAAGGATAGGATTAGAAAAGCTTCAGCTAGAAGTTCAAGTAGATCCTGTTCTGCGGAACAGGATAGTATTTCTAACCCTGCAGTAGCTTCGCCATCTTCCTTTTTGGTTTCAGCTCCTTCCCCCCGCAGCGAACCCGCAGATGTGTCTGCCGAGAGAGCCGCTGTGGAAGCGTCAATCCGCGATTTGCAACAGCAATTGCGAGATATAGACCAAGGTAAGGGTGAAATGTCTAGTGAAAAGTGCAGTGTCCCCAGTGCAGTGGAGGGGGCGTCTGACCGACTCCGCATCGCTCCTAGGCCTAGACCTCTTTCAGACTCCCATGCCCAAGGGAGGAGGAATGTCGAAAGCCGCAAGGGGGATGTAGAGTATCCCCAATGGTCAGGCGTCCCTTCAGCAGATCCTGTAGGCTCGTCCCAGGCTGCTGTAGAGAGCTATAGGAAAAGCCTCTTAAGGAAGTGTTTTTCCGACTCTGATTCGTCCTCTCCTAAACGAGGATGGAGCTCATCTTCCAAATCGCGCCCTCTCAAGAGAGCCTGGAAACCTTCAGGAGAAGGCGCTCTTGACTCCAGCCCGGAGCCTTTTCCGGAGTATTCTCCTGTGCCTAAGAAGGCTATGAAGTCTCCGGAATCTTCACCAGAAGGGATTCGGTCCTCCACTAAGAAATTCCTGTTGGACCTTCAAGCGAATCTCTCTTCTTTAGTAGGCTCTCTTTCAACTAGTAGGCGCAAGGAGCCTTCTCACAGGAAGGACGCCTCTCTTCCAGTTAAGAGTTCTGGTAGGAGACCTTCTCCTAGTAGGAGGGAGGAGTATAATAGGCGATCTTCTCCAGTAAGAACCTATTCTCCCCCGAGAGTAGACGACTCCTTTGATACTTCGTCTAGACAGGGAAGATGGTATTCCCCGCGCAGAAGCTCTGATGCTAAGTCATAGCACAAAGCGCCAAGAAGTAGGCTCTAGATCCTCTCCTTGTAGGAGTAAGGAGAAAGTCCTCTTGCGAGAAGGTAGTGATCGGTTCGTATCTGTCGAACGATCTCCTAGGAGTAGGATCTCCTCTTCAAGTGGAAGGAAGGAACGAGAGAGGGAACGCTCTGCTCAGAGGGGTAGAAGCGAGAAAGGCTCTCTTTCGAAGGATGATTTTCATACAATCAACTTACCTGTCAGATATACATAGCTAAGACTCGTCGTCCCCGACAGAAATTCAAATTTCGCGCCCACTCGCTACAGGTAGGTCAGTGATCTACCTGCCTGCCCTGGGCGGCAGGACTAGGAACCATCCCCGTTTTCTATCATATATTTTCTCTGTCGCCGGTGTATCAACATTGTTGTTATTACCTCCTGACTTAGATTCATTTTTCAAATGGCGGTTCAGGAACAACTGTCATCTCTTGTGGGAGTTTTAGCGCCCCGTCGGAAGGACGTGACGCTTCCAATTAAGAAGTCTCGTCCTCTCGCACCTGCTCGAAGAACGGGGGCTGACGAGAGTGTTGTAAGACAAGAGAAACGAAAGACGTCTTTTAGAAGTGAAGCGTCATTTCAATCGGATCTTAGACGTGACGCTCCGTCCAAGATTGTGACGCCGAGTAGGAAGCCCTTAGAGAGCGAAGCGTCTTCCAGACGCGAAGCGTCATCAAGACGTCAACAAGAGACGTCATACATGACGCTCGGAGAGCGGGAAGCGTCATACAAGACGTCTTCTAAAGCGCAAGAGAAGCCGCAGGTTGTGACGCCTTCCAAGTCGATCAAAACGGGAAAAAGGAAAGACGTTTCATTCCCTTAGCCCTCTCCTATCAGGAGTTTGTCTCCTCCAGAAGAGGAAAGTTCTGAAACAAAGGAGAACGGAAACTCAGATTTATCACGAGTTGGAGGAAAACTCGGATGATGAGATCACGGAATGAGAGGGCTTGTCCAACTATAAGTGTTGACTACCCTGCTTCTGGAGGAATACGGAGACGAGTTGACTCCGGCTGCTCCTCCTTCTCCGCGCTCGCTCTTTTCGAGTGCGAAGGCGAAGAAGCCTTCGTCTTTTCTGAAGATGAAGCCCACCATCTCGATGAAGCGGCTTTACACGCCTTAGACTCCTGGATGAAGTCGAAGAAAGACTTAGTCAGGACAGTATTTTGCATGCCTCCAGCAAGGTTAGCTGGGGGGAAAAGAGGCATATGGTACAGAGACGGGGGGAGGATATGGGTATCGCTCTCCCTTCTACAACAGAGGCAGATTTTTCGACGTTAGTTGACGCTTCAAGGCGATCCGTAAGTCTTAATTCTGCTCGTATTACATGGAGTATTTCAGGAACTGGATTCATCTCCTCAAGGGACTTTTCCATGTATTGGAAGTCTTCAACTTCTTAGATTGGTCCCTTGGGGTGATGTCCAAGAAAGCTCACATTCATTCAGGGAATCGACCTGAAGCCCTGTTATGCATTTTGTCTTGCATCGACAAAGCGGTACAGGATGGATCTTTTGAAGTATCTTCATTATTTGGAGCAGGTCTTTTGAAGAAAAGGACGGTGTATGGCGCCCTTCTTAACAAAGGCAGTCTCGCATGCTCAGAGGGCAGCTCTACTGTATGCACCTCTGTCTGACTATTTGTTCCCTTCTCAGTTAGTGAAGGACGTGGCTCACTCTTTAACTGAGAAGGCGACGCAGGATCTTCTGACGCAGTCGGCTAGGAAGAAGAAACCTGCTTTAGTATCTGACAAGAAAGGACCTAGCACTTCTACGCAGCCCTTTCGAGGTGGTCCGATCTCCAGACCTCCCGCAAGAAGGAAGGCTCCAGAGAAGAGAGGTAGGTCCGCCTTTCGTCCCTTTAAAAAGGGAAAAGGAAATGAAACCATTTCTCCTCCAAGCACCAGTAGGTGCCAGGCTCCTGGATTCGTGGAGGCCTGGACAATGATAGACGCAGACGCGTCTTCATTGAATATCATAAGGAAGGGATATCGTATCCCTTTCCTGAATACTCCTCCCCTAACGTCAATACCAAGGGAACTATCAGCCAAGTACAAGGACCCTGTGCTGAGGGATACTCTTCGATCGATGGTGGAACAAATGTGGGACAAGAGTGCAATAGAACTAGTACTGGATCAAAACTCCCCGGGGTTTTACAATCGCCTTTTTCTAGTGGCGAAAGCCTCGGGAGGCTGGAGACCAGTACTAGAACGTCAGCTCTCTGAACCAAATTTGTCAGAAGGAGAAGTTCTCCATGGAGACTTCTGCTTCAGTCCTAGCGTCATTACGACAAGGAGATTGGATGGTGTCTCTAGATCTCCAGGACGCATACTTTCACATCCCGATCCACCCTTCGTCGAAGAAGTACCTCCGTTCATGACGGGGGAAGGATCTTTCAGTTCAGAGCCTTGTGTTTCGGCCCTGTCGGCTATGTCCACAGCTCCTCCAGGTCTTCACAAGCCTGATGAGGAATGTGGCGAGATTTCTTCATCTCAAAGGAGTGAATGTCTATATGTACCTAGACGACTGGCTCATCAGGGCCAGATCGGAGAGACAGTGTTTGGATGGGACCTAAAGTTAACTCTGGATTTGACCAAAGGCGTTGGGATTGCTTATTGTGAAACCTCGAGAAGTCTCAGCTGACCCCCAGACAAGACCTAGTCTATCTGGGGATTCGGATGGATTCTCGGGGTTTTCGAGTTTTTCCTTCGCAAGAGAGAACCGCAAAAGGTTTGAGGATAATCTCTCTCTTCTTAGAGAAGCAACAAACGTCAGCGAGGGAATGGTTGAGCCTTCTGGGGACGCTTTCCTCGCTGGAAACAATTCTTCCCTCTCGGAAGACTTCATATCCGTCCACTTCAATCTTCCTCAAGAAGTCTTGGAGCTGGAAAAACGGACAACTGTCGGACGTTTTTTCCCATTCCAGTGGAGATAAAGGCACACCTACAGTGGTGGTTGCTACCTCTGGAAGAGAACAAAGGGATCTCTCTAAGATCACAGAACCCAGACCTAGTGTTGTTCTCCGACGCGTCGGAGACGGGTTGGGGAGCGAACATTAGGCTCGGAGGAAGTGTCCAGGCACCCTGGGAACCAGCACAGGTGTCCTGGCACATAAACTGCAAAGAGCTTTTTCGCCGTACACCTGGCTTTGAAGAGCCTAGAACCTCTGGTGAGAGAACAAGATAGTGCAAGTAAACGTGGACAACACCACCGCACTTGCCTACATTCGGAAACAGGGAGGGGGGGACACACTCCTCGTTCCTTTACGAACTCACGAGAGACCTGTTACTTTGGACGTCTCAAAGGAACATCTCCCTGCTGACAAGGTTCGTACAGGGAGTAAGGAATGTGAGGGCGGACAGGCTCAGCAGGAGGAACCAGGTCCTTCATACAGAATGGACTCTGCACGAGGAAGTGTGTCTCGATCTCTGGTCTCTGTGGGGAAACTCCTCATGTGGATCTCTTCGCAACATACATTTCAAAAAGGCTCCCAGTGTTTTGCTCGGTCGTGGAAGATCCAAGAGCGATTTTTATGGTAGGACGCCTTCCTGCTAAACTGGTCTCGAGTAGACGTTTACGCTTTTCCCCACCCCCATTCAAAATCCTTGGGGTTAGTAATGAAAAAGTTTGTGGCGTCAAAAGAGACGAGGATGACATTAATAGCCCCCTTTTGGCCGGCCCAGGAATGGTTCACGGAGGTGGTAGAGTGGATCGTAGACTTTCCAAGATCCCTACCAGGAAGGACGGATTCTCAAACAACACACTTCAAGAGGTACCATCAAAACCCTCCCCGTCTCTCGCTCTGACTGCCTTTCGACTATCGAAAGACTTGTCAGAGCGAGAGGCTTTTCTCGCGAAGTGGCAAGCGCGATCGCGAGAGCTAGCAGAACCTCCACTACGAAAGTATACCAGTCGAAGTGGGAGGTCTTTAGAAGGTGGTGTAGAGCCAAGAAGTTGTCCTCCTCCTCTACCTCTATAGCGGAAATTGCGGATTTCTTGCTATTCCTGCGAGTAAAATCTCATCTAGCCGTATCTACAATAAAGGGATACAGAAGTATGCTCTCGGCTGTATTCAGAAACAGAGGATTAGATCTGGCAAATAACAAAGATCTCCACGATCTCATAAGATCTTTTGAGACTTCAAAGTCTAACGGAACCAGTACCTCCGAACTGGAACTTGGACGTAGTACTCAATATCTGTCTTCGGATAGATTCGAGGCCTCCGCATCTGGCATCATTTAGAGACCTAACTAGAAAATGCCTATTCCTTTTATCTCTAGCAACGGCAAAGAGGATTAGTGAGTTACAAGCTCTGCAGGATAAAGTAGGATCAAGGGAGACTCGGCTAATTTGCTCGTTTAAGACCCTGTTTTTAGCGAAAAACGAGAATCCCACGAATCCCTGGCCTAGGTCATTCGAAGTCAAAGGAATGTCGAGTCCTCTAGGCCAGAGAAGCAGAGAGGTCTCTATGCCCTGTTAGAGCTCTGAAGTTCTATCTTCAGAGGAAGCGTCAGTTGGGAGGCTCTAGACAAGGTCTTTGGTGCGCGGTAAAAGACCCCACAAGACTGATGTCCAAGAATGCTCTAGCGTTCTTTGTAAGAAACGTCATTACGGACGCTCATAAGGCCTGTCCTGACGAACAATTACAACTACTGAGAGTAAAAGCTCATGAAGTAAGAGCGGTTGCGACGTCTCTCTCGTTTTATAAGAATATGTCGCTTAAAAACATTATAGATACGACATATTGGAGATGCAACTCAGTATTTGCATCTCATTACTTGAAAGACGTGCGTGTGACGTATGAGAAGTGCTTTTTCTCTAGGTCCTATCGTATCGGCAGATACGATTCTCGGGTACGGGAGCCGACACCAATCCTTAAATGTATATACTGTTCTTCTGTTTGGATATGTTCGAGAATCTCTTCGAACAATGGAGGATTCAGGCTCGCACGGGCGGCCGTCTATGTTGTTCATAAGAAAATTCTTGTCATATCCAATTAGTTGAGTAAAATTTTTTTTTGTTTTTTTTTTTGAAAAATTATGTATGTGTGCTAGTGGTTTTGAGTTACGGTGTTGTGACGAGTTCGGGGATAACTCGTAACCAATCCTTAGTTCTAACATATGGTTAGGATCAGGTGGTCGGGATTGGTTGTGTGCTCCTTCATAAGGTGTATTGTCATATAAGTGGATCAGCACCCATTGACAAGGTCCTTTTAGGCTCTGCTGAGTAAGTGGGTAATAAGACCCCATCGGCAGACCCACAAGAACTCTTGGCCATAGATCACATATCTCGCTAAAGTTTCTTGAGGTGATGCAGACTACTGGGCCAAAACACCCACGAAGTCTACACCTATCAGTAGGAACCAAGGTTTTATTTATACCTACAACATATGTTGTTTACCTGTCTATTCCATATAGTAGCTGTCTCTTACCTCCACCGAAGGGTGCCAATCAGCTATGTATATATCTGACAGGTAAGTTGATTGTATGAAAATGATATTGTTATGTTACAATAAAGTTCATACATACTTACCTGGCAGATATATACAATTCAAAGGCCCACCAGCCTCCCCGCAGGAGACAGGTGAAGAGAGAAAATATGATAGAAAACGGGGATGGTTCCTAGTCCTGCCGCCCAGGGCAGGCAGGTAGATCACCTGACCTACCTGTAGCGAGTGGCGCGAAATTTGAATTTCTGTCGGGGGACGACGGAGTCTTAGCTATGTATATATCTGCCAGGTAAGTATGTATGAAACTTTATTGTAACATAACAATATCATTTTTTTCTAGAAGGCGCCAACGTTCGTTCGATAGGACTCCTGGATGATAGAAGCCCTTTAAGTTACTCGAGAGCTCATGGTAGGCTTTCCTCAAGGGAGTCAAGCGCCTCTCCTAGCAGGTTCCAAGATTCTAGGAAGAACCTAAACATGGGTTCGCGCCCTACTCCTGGAAGAGTATCTAGAGTGGGACGCTTACCGATCTCCTAGCAGGCGTCAAGAGCCTGAAAGGAGCTAATCTTGGATTCGCGCCCTACTCCTGTAGACGATCAAAAGTAGGCGCAAGCTCCTCTCCTCAAAGGCAGCAAGAGCCTAAGACGAGCCTTGCCAGGGATTTGCGCCCTACTCCTGGAAGAAGATCAGGAGTAGGCTCTTACGCCTCTCCTCGTGAGATTCAGGAGCCTGAAAGGAGCCTCTTGTCAGATGCGCGCCCTACTCCTGGGAGTCACAGAAGAGTAGGCGCAAGCGCCTCACCTCACACGCGCCAAGAGCCTGAAAGGATCCTGACTTTGGATTCGCGCCCGACTCATAGTAGGCGCTCGAGAGTAGAAACGCGTGTTTCTCTGGATAGGCGCCAAGAGCCTGAGAAGGTAGGCTCTAGATCCTCCCCTATCAGGTATCAAGAACCCAGGGAGCGCAAAAAAGCGGAGGTAGGTTTTTTCTTTAACGAGGCAACATATCTCGGGTATTGAACTGGCGGCTTCATCTGACGAACCCTTAAAGGATAAGAGTCGCATACCTGCCAGGACTTCTTCACCTAAGAAGTCTCCCTCTCCGAACGTAACCTTGGAGGAAGTTTCGGAGGAGGAAGAAACGAAAGAAGTAGGAATCTCTGATTATAAGAGACTGTCTGCATTACTACTTCAGGAGTTTGGGGACTCGCTGTGTTCGGCTGATCCTCCTTCTCCAGGATCTCTGCTATCGAGTACTAAGTAGGCAAAATCCCCCTTTTTTGTCAAGATGCGGCCAACTCTCTCTATGAGGAAGGCCATTAAGAATCTGGAGAACTGGCTCCTGGTTAAGAAGGAGGCAGGTAAGACGGTGTTTTTGTGTCCTCCGTCTAGATTGACAGGTAAGCCGGGTGTCTGGTACGACACGAAGGAACCCATGGGGTTAGGCCTTCCGGCTTCTGCAAACGCGGATTTTTCTGCTCTGGTGGACTCATCTAGAAGACGCTCTCTACTATCAGCTAAAGCGTCTTGGGGAATGTGTGAAATGGACCATTTGCTCAAGGGTCTATTTCGCTCATTAGAAGTTTTCAACTTCATGGATTGGGCCTTAGGAGCTCTAGCAAAAAGAGCGCAGGATCCGGAGTTTGTGACGATGGAGGTATTATCAAGTGTCCTTTCGTTCCTGGACAAGGCAGTCATGGATGGATCCACAGAAGTAGCCTCTCTCTTTGGAGCAGGAGTGCTCAAAAAGAGATCAGTCTACAGCTCGTTTCTCTCCAAGTATGTTTCTCCCTTGCAGAGAGCCTCTTTGCTTTTTTCCCCACTCTCGGAATACCTTTTTCCTCAGGAGACAGTGAGGGACATTTCTAGGTCACTGTCGGAGAAGGCTACGCAAGATCTTCTTGCTCAGTCCGCCAAGAGGCTTAAACCTGCTGTTCCAATGGCTAAGAGAGAGGGAGCTACGAATAAAGTGTCCTTCCAACAGCCCTTTCGAGGAAGAACAACCTCGAGACCCGCACCTAAGAGTAGAAGGCCGTTTAAGAGAGGACGATCTTCTCGAAGACCATTCTCAAAGCCGCAGTGAGACAGGAGTCTTCCAGACTCCAGTAGGAGCCAGACTTTTGAGGTTCGCGAAAGTCTGGCTGAGAGAGGGGGCGGACAACTGGTCCATCTCGATTCCTCGAGAGAGGATACCTGATCCCCTTCAGGGAAAAACCTCCCTTAACCACCACTCCAAGGGAGTTAGCGGCAAGATACAGAGATCCTTTTAAAGAACCAAGCACTGTTACATCTGGTGCAACAGTGCTAGAAAAAGAAGGCTATAGAAAAGGTATTAGACATTCAATCTCCAGGCTTTTACAATCGCCTCTTTCTGGTACCAAAAGACCCTCGGGGGAGTGGCAGACCAGTTCTGGACGTAAGCGCTCTGAATCACTTTGTGATCAAAACAACTTTCACAATGGAGACGACGTCTTCAGTTCTTTCAGCGCTAAACAAGGGGATTGGATGGTGTCATTGGATCTGCAAGATGCCTACTTTTCATGTACCCATCCATCCCTCGTCCAGAAGGTATCTAAGATTTCTGATACAGGGCCAAGTATTTCAGTTTCGCGCCCTTTGTTTCGGTCTTTCCACAGCTCCCCAAGTTTTCACGGAATTGATGAAAAACGTAGCACATTGGCTACATTTAAAAAGGAATAAGGATATCTCTGTATCTCGCGATTGGCTGATTCGCTCGCAATCCAGGGATCAGTGTCTGGAGGACCTAAGGTCGACGTTGGACCTGACTCTCAGTCCCTGGGACTGTTAGTAAACCTCGGGAAATCCCAGATGGATCCCCAGCAAAGCATTGTCTATCTGGGGATTCTGATGGATTCTCGGGGTTTTCAAGTGTTTCCGTCCATAGAAAGACAGGAACGGTGCATTCTAAAAGTGAAGACCTTCCTAGAGAAAGAAAAACAATGTTCCGTGAGGGAATGGATGAGTTTCTTCTGGGGACCCTCTCCTCGTTGGAACAGTTCGTTTTCTCTAGGGAGGCTTCACATAAGACCTCTTCAATTCTTCTTGAAGGAGAATTGGGACCAGAAGAATCAGGATCTGTGGGAATCTCTCTGTCCAGAGGTATAAAGGAAAACCTCAGCTGGTGGTTAGAACCAGGCAGACTGAACGAGGGTCTATCGCTGCAGTTACCGAACCCCTCCCTAGTTGTTTACAGACGCTTCGGAGACAGGATGGGGAGCGACGTTGGCCCGAGAGAAGTGTCAGGCACCTGGAGTGGGGAACAGGTGTTCCTGGCACATCAACGAGAAAGAGTTAGTGGCAGTGCATCTAGCTCTCAGACAGTGGGAATCCCAAGTCGCGAACTCAGTGTTGCAGGTAAATTCGACAACACGACAGCTCTAGCATACATAAGAAAACAGGGGGGGACTCATTCCCTCTCACTGTACAAGAAGGCGAAAGAGCTTCTTCTATGGTCAGAGGAGCGGAACATCACGCTCTTAACGAGGTTTATCCAAGGCGAGAAGACGTCAGAGCAGACTTGTTGAGCAGGAAAGATCAAGTCATTTCCACGGAGTGGACCCTGCACTCAGAGGTCTGCAATCAGATTTGGAGCCTATGGGGAAGGTCAAACATAGACCTGTTTGCAACACATTGGAATGCCAGGCTGGAGAACTACTGCTCTCCGATTTCGGATCCGAGGGCAGTAGCAATAGGACGGCCTCCTCCTAAATTGGGAAGGAATAGACGGCTACGCTTTTCCTCCTTTCAAGATCATAGGAAACGTCATAAGGAAGTTTGTTTTGACGAAAGGAGCGAAATTGATCCTAATCGCCCCATTTTGGCCAGCTCAGGAGTGGTTCACAGAGGTACTGGAATGGATGAATAGATTTTCCGAGGTACCTTCCTTTACGGAACGATCTTCTCAGACGCCCCACTTCGACAGAAATACCACAAAACCTCCGCGCTCGGTCTGACTGCCTTCAGACTGTCGAAGGACTCGTCAGAGCGAAGGGGTTTTCACGCGCGGCTGCAAAGGCAATTGCAAGAGCCAGGAGACCTTCAACTATACGCGTGTACCAGTCGAAGTGGGAAGTGTTCCGAAGGTGGGCCAGGAATCAGAATGTATCCTCTTCCAGTACCTCTGTGACGGAAATAGCAGATTTCCTGTTGTATTTGAGACAAAAATGTAACCTTGCAGTCTCGACTATAAAAGGTTATAAAAGTATGCTTTCCTTGGTGTTTAGACATACAGGACTAAACATCACGGATGATAAAGATCTACACGATTTGATTAAATCATTCGAAACTTCGAAGTCCAAGACAGCCAGACCACCCAGCTGGAACCTGGATGTGGTGCTAAGGTTTCTCATGTCAGATAAATTTGAACCTCCCAATAACTCATCGTTTAGGGACTTGACTAGGAAATCTATTTTCCTCTTTGCATTAGCATCAGCTAAAAGGATAAGTGAACTCCAGGCTTTAGAAGGCACAGTGGGCTTCAGGAAGGATTCTGCAGTGTGTTCATTTAACCCCCTATTTTTAGCAAAAAATGAGAATCTTCTAAGCCTTGGCCAAGGACGTTTGAAGTTAAAGGATTGACTTCCCTGGTAGGGAGAGAGATAGAGAGAACCTTGTGTCCGGTAAGGATCCTCAAGTTCTATCTAGAGAGGAAAAAACAAATGGGAGGAAACTCAGAGAGCCTTTGGTGCTCGGTAAGAGATCCGAGAAGAACGATGTCAAAGAATGCACAGGCATTCTTTATCAGAGATATTATTACAGAAGCACATATTTCCTGTAAGAGGAACATCTCGGAACAGATGAAAGTTAAAGCACATGAGGTCAGAGCCGTAGCAACCTCATTAGCTTTCCACAAGAATATGTCGTTACAGGACTTAATTGGATCACAATATTGGAGATGCAATTCGTGTTTGCGTCTAACTATTTGAGAGATGTACGTGTAACTTATGATAAGTGCTTCTCTCTCGGACCATACGTGTCTGCGGATTCGGTGCTGGGACAGGGGGCTGAAACCAATCTAGCTTAGTTTAGATAGATTAGGAATTTAATCTTAATGGTGTTGTTTTTTATGGTCGATTGAAAGTGGTCAAGGAAAAGTAACCACTTTCAAATCGTAGTGTATAACAAAGTAGTGTGGTCAGGTGGTCGAGATTGGTTGTTTTCATGCTCCTTGTAATGGTTTGGACCTAGGCTCTGACTTGTAAGAGGGTTAGTCCCCGTTTGATACGACAAAGGTGAAGGCTCTACCATGTAAGTGGGATAGGCCCCATTGGTACGATCCGAAATAAGGCTCTGTCGAGTAAGCGGGCTAGCCCCCATTGACATGATCCAGAATAGTTCTCAGTGACAGGTCTCATCCTCACTGGAACTCTTGAGGCAAGCAGACTCATAGACATACTCATGAAGTCTTCTGCCCAATAAGGTAGGAAATCAAGGTATTTAAGTTTAATTTATAGTACCCTACAACAAAAAGTTTGTTTTTTCCCTGTTTTTTTTGAATTGCTATTCATATTGAGTAACTATCTCTTACCCTCCTCCAAGGGTGCCAATCAGCTAAGTATATATCTGCCCGGTAAGTTGCATGTGTAAAAATGAAATTGTTAAGATACAATAAAGTTTTACACATACTTACCTGGCAGATATATACGTTTAATGGCCCACCCATCCTCCCCTCAGGAGATAGGTGGAAGAAAAATTCTGTCAGAAAACGGGAATGATTCCTATTACCGCCACCCAGCGGCGGTAGGGGGTGATCACCTGACCTACCTGTAGCGTGTGCCGCGAGTTTTGAATTCTGTCGGACGTCAGAGACATAAGCTAAGTATATATCTGCCAGGTAAGTATGTGTAAAACTTTATTGTATCTTAACAATTTCATTTTACTAACGCTGCTGTTAAGAACGTACCTATATCCGGTTCAGCCTGGGCCATTGCCACTTCTATTCTCCTGTCATCTGAGCTAGTGCATGACTATACTTGTCTAAAAAAAGTATTAAGTCTGTTGTCAGCAAGAACTCCCTTGAGTTCAGAAAGTTTGAGAAGGGCTACAACTTCCGGCTTTAACACTGGTACATTTTGAGGAATTGCTACTGGAGTATTTATTGAACAAAAGTATGGATTGGTATTATTAAAGGGATAAGTAGGCTGTGGTCTAAGGAAAGGATTGGGTATTACAGTCTGTTGACCTTGCTGCAAAATGAATGGGTTTGACTGACGGGTATGAGGGTTTTGACAAAAGTTACCTGATGATGGATTAGGTATAGGTGTGGATGGTTGCGTAGGAGGTTGTACTACCACTGCAAGGTTAGGTGGTGTTGATGAGACATTTATGGGTATTAAGGGCACTGTACTTGTGATAGTAGTTGTGTTTTGTGGTGGTTACTTAGTATTTGTACAGACGGCCAACGAAGAATTGGCGTAGTTTCTTAATTCATTGTTCGTTATGGAAATATTGCCATATGCAGGTGCCAGATTATTTACTTAACAATAAATAAAATATCCTTTCAAAGGTGCTATACTTGAAATAAATTACATTAGAATTGAGTAGACTTATTCAACGTATTAAAGATAATCATTTTGCAAAGTGAGGAAAATATATACCGATGGGTCCACGATTTCTAATTTTATTCTCAACTCTAGCTTCGTGACAGTATACCAAAGATTTTGAAGTTGGCTTTGCTGCCGCTCGAGTCTTGACTCAACGTATCATACTGCACTGGGGTGTTGTCATTTCGTCTCCTACAGCCGATAAATAATACATCAAGGCGTTAACATTCTTTGAAAACGATGTTTAATTAAACTAATTTTGTCCTTTGATCAATAAAATAATTTGCATGACACATTTAGTGGGCCTTAATTGGACTTCTGATTTTCCCACAAGATTAGCCTAGGTCTTATTTTCAGCATTATACTCTCTCGGATACGTAATATTAATGAATATTTAAATCGACTATAAATATATATATATATATTAATCTGCTTTATTTGATTATTCCCGTTTTTCTTCTTATCCTTTTCATAATTGCTTAACATAATTAACTCAGACCTAGCTATTCAAAGTCAAAAAAGCAATCATAAAAAAATCAAACGTATATAATTCCGTCTTATTTTTTATCGAATTCCTTGCATATCATCCTGTTTCATTTGGACACGTTGGAAAGCTGTGGGAGTCAAAACTGACGAGCGCTTACTTTCACTAAACATTTCTAAGGTTGATCTATCTGTAGCTATTCATTTCTTCTAAATAGAAATTAATTGTCGGCACGGAGAATTTTTAAATTACCGTTATCATTTGTGATGCTTTCGCACGATGGAGTTCGTAGCGAGAAGTCGGATCAAGTCGCCTGAGATGTAGAAGAGAAACGGAGGTGGAGTATAGGAGTGATGGAAGGATTAGGCCGATGTTAATAAAGTATCTCCCAATAAAATGTATTCTTCAGGTTTTGAAGAAAAAAATGCATGCATCGTTGAAACTGTTTCCCTCCCTATCCGTGGTATTCACTGGCCACCGATAAAAACAAAACAAAAAGAGTAAGCCTAACTGAATCTCTCATCCATCAAAGATAAGTTTGCTTGATTCATTGACTTATTCATTAGACAACTATCAAAGATTTCGAGTGTAGATTTAAAAATCTCTTCCTCTCCATCTAAAGTATTCATCAGACACCAGTCATAAGCGTAGAGCTAGTTATGATTCCTGGTTCAGCAATGTCGTGACGAGGCATTAGAATTCAAAGTTCACAAGTGAATGTTGTCTTGCTTATCTTGTTTGGTGCTCCGAGGTGTTCCACCTCTAAGCCCATAATCTAAATTTTGCCGTTCTTTAAATAATTTTATTCATCTATGTATGATTCTCTCCGGTTTATTAAGCTTTCTTGATATCTCTCCAACAGGAACTTGCACCGAATGCAGTGCAATGATTCTCTCGCTCATCGAGGGATGTTTCTTAGACCGATAAACGACACATTGACATTAGATTCCCGTGCACATGAAATCAAAAGCAATAGAGTGAGGTCGCCTGGTTCACAATGTTACGATATCGTTTTTTTTCTTTTTGTTTTTAAATTTGATAGCGTTTTATGAGATTCCAATGTTTTCTGTAAAATTTAACAAATGAAATAGTTCAACTACCTTCAACTTAATATCGAAATGATAATTTAAGGACTATGTTTATGTGATACTACTAGTGATAGGTGTCTCCTATCTATTTGGTAATGTATATCTATGGTTGTGATATGACGTTTTTTATCACTTCGTTTCGTTCACGTCAATTTTGCTATATGGAAAATAGTTTTACACAATAACATAACATAATGTTCTAAAGATATCAGTGACTGTTTTTAACGTCATTACACATGATTTCTTCCATCTTTGAAAAGAAAAATAGATAAATAAGGCATGAATCGTGCGTCAGGCAGGTGAACGAAAAATTATGAAACTCTGCCACGAGTTTTTTGGCCGACAGTACAAGGCAGTATTGGGGGTATGTATTGTGGGGTTCCTGTTATGGTACTGAGGTTGTCACATGAGAATGGATTACTTGGAATGTGAGACGTATGTGGTGTAGACATTATGGGTGGTTGAGTGTTATTATGTTTGGGTGTTAATTGTTGTATTGTCCCCTGTATGTCAACCAACTTCTGGTCCAAGTCCTTGATTTGATTTGATAAATCTCCCACTTGAGACCAAACGTCCTGGTAGGATTGAGTGAATTTCTTAACTGTCTGTAATGTTTGTTGTGTTTCTTGTTCTAATTGAATTAGATCAATATATGATTCATCAGTACCAGTCGCCATTGTTACAATATTTCAAACACTTATATATAATCAAATAATAAGATGTAAACTACATTAAGAGACAATGCCATACAAATCCATCACTATAGAAATAATGAATATGCATGTAAACAAGTCATGACCTTACTCAGATAAAAATCAACAATATTGCATAAAGAAATGCATATAATACGACAAAACATTACAAGTGACCTACATAATATATAGGCACAGTGGGTATGGATCAATAGCACTGGACTACAGATCTAACACAACTGACACCAAATGTCACGGGAGAATTTTTCCCCCCCCCACCAAAACATTAAGATACGAGAATTATAATACTATTAGTATACATATGCACTGTTGTTAGTCTTCTTGCCTGGAGACAGGGGTCGGAGAATGGTACTGTGTCATAGTTGATAGTTCATGCCTGTAACCATCAAGGAGTCAGACTTGATTACATCTCTGGGTTGAGGGATGAGTATTTCCAAATACTACTACTTACCATCAATCATTCTGCAAGTTCCTCTGCTTCATTTCTGTGGAGACTTTGTACCTCTGCAGAGCAGATGGCTCCATGCCTAACTGTTGCATGCTTCCGACCTCTCCTCAAGTGTTTCACTTCACTCTTCACCTTGGCTTTGATTAAGGCATGTTGCCTGATGTTTTAAGGGTCTCTGGGACAGACAGACTTCTTGGTTTTGGTGGCAGCCTGAGAGTTAAATGTTCCAGAGAAGTCTGATCTCTCACCCAAGCAAGAATGGTATCTGCAGGGCAAACAGATACAGTAGCAAGGTTGCCCTTGTCTAGGTAGGGGCAACCAGCTCAACAGTTGCAAGTCTTGCTGGATCACCTGTCACAACCAGGGAGGCCAGTTCTTCATGGTCAGTTCAGTGTCTCCTACCTCATTCACTTCATGCAGATTGAAGGGGTTCTGGTCTTCGACATGGTCTCCCCATTCCTTTCCCCCCTCTCTCAGAGAGGTGAGACAGGACTTAGCCCAATGGTTAGTTGATAAATATCTCCCTAGAGTGTCATGTAGTTACACGCTTCCCCTCCAGAGATATTTAACCAAACCTAGCCTAGCCTAACTAATTCTACCCTAACCATGCCAAACATGCACTTCAATATCCTGGAATTTCGTGCCTCATGGCATCAACCAGAAGGTAGTCAGGTGACTAGTCAACTGCTCTTCAAGGGGACTAGGTTCGGTACTTAACCCACCCTATCTTAGCCTAAACTAAACCTAGACTAACTTGACCTAATGTGCACCTCAGTAACCTGAATATTCCTAGCGCTCCAAGCCTCAGGATCAGAGGATGTGTTCCGTAGTGTTGTTAAGGAATGATACTATGGTAGTACCTTAAAGTTTTTTTGTGTGTGTGTGTGTGGGGGGGGGGGTGTTGATTGATGGCTAGTGTCCTATCATCTCAAATTGTTGGTGCAGGTGCATGGGTCTCCAGTAGCTTTCTCAGCACAGCAGTCAACCAAACACATTCCAGGCAGATTGATGTATGGCATACAAGTTCAGTCACTAGGGTTGGTGTTAGCAACAATTGATCTTGACACCTCAACATTTGTTCTTGGTTCCAACTTTTTTGACTTTGTATGATCAAACGGACGTACTCCACAGCTGACATGGTGGACAACAATACGTTCTGGGTGAGATTTCATAAGGTCAGTGGCATCGGTCTGTTCCTAGCATTCAGGAAGAACCCGTCGGACAGGTACTAATGATGGGAATGCGGTCACAAAAGACCACATTTGCCTCCTCTTTACCATTGGGACGTTGCCCATAGATCCTCGGACTCCTTTTTTTTCCCCCTTGTGTTCTCTAGAGGCTGCTCAACAGTCATGTAGATCAACCAGCTCTTGAGGACAGGTAACATCTCGCCTAAGGTGTACGGCTGTTAAGAAGTGGTGTGTGCGGGACTAGCCTCCTACCTTTTTTTCTCGTTTATCCTTCTCAGGGACTGTTAGCAAACTGTCACATGCTGGACAGGCATACATGCAGGTGAAGCATGCATGCAGATGTTCTAGATGACTGAGTATCCTGTCTATAATCTAGCTCTTTTTGGATTTATGTATTGTACCTGACAGTACGTACAGGCTCATCCAGGCTTATCTTTACCTACCATTTATTTGAAGTCCCAGAAGTCTGGCAGTTGAACAGGTCAGAGGCATGGGTCTCCTTTTGATGTTACATGACCAGGAAAGAGGCCCCAGGTGAGGTGATCTACCAGTCCGTTTAGAGATTTGCTGAGAATCCTCCCACCAAGAAGTAAGTCTCCCATGTGTAAAGACTGAGGGTTTGTATACGTGTAGGAACAGATGACAAATTTTTAAAGTAACTTGTATGGTTCCTAACATACAAACCTGTGGTCTTTACATAAATAGCCCACCTCTAGAGCCACCCCTCATTCTGCTTCCTGGGATGGGAGGTGAAGTGAATGCATTCCATCTGAATGAGAGGGTTTCCCTCCTTTCTGTTGGCAGCCAACTATCAGTATCCACCTTGTTTTAAATTACACATTCAGCTCCAGCTTTTGCGAGAGTAAATTCCATATGTAAAGACCTCAGGTTTGTATATTGGGAAAAATACAAATTACTTCAAAATTTGCTCTATTTTAACCACTTTGTTGACCCTCTGATATACTAATTTCTATTCCTATCCTCCCTCATTATGCCAATAATGTTCAAATCTCTAATCTCTTAAAGTACTGTCTGTGATGGGCAGGACATAATCAGGTGTATCTGCTCTTATCTGCTTTCTCTCCACAGTCAAATGTGAAGTTGTCTCATCATATTCTATTATATATTTTCATCATTACATATTTTCATCATAGTAGTTTGGTCAAACTTTAATAAGTTGTTTCATCTTATTAAGTTGTATATTTAAATTCATACTATTAGATTAAATTTGAATTTGTTGAACATTACCAAATTTTTAACAATCATTGGTTGGAATAATAAAGTCAAATCATTGAGAAAAGAAATATATTTAAAAATGCTATCATGTTTGCATGTATAAAAATGGAAATGAGGGAATTCTGTTCTCTTCCTCCTCAATGTAAATATCTAACAAAAGTGATGTGGTACTTGAATGTTTTATCCCTGCATACTGCAGACCATACTGTGGTATCATGTGGCATTAATTTGATTATACCATTTAAATTAATATTTTGATAAAATATGACTTTGGTACTTATTAATTGGCTAATCACATTAGTGTCACCTACCCCATAGCTGTCAACAGTTAACTGTGTTTTATATCAAATTATACAATCTTTATAACACACACATGGTCCATTCACTTGGTATACTTTAATATACATGTCTTTACACAGTGACTCACACTTTTAGATACCAAATATATATATATATATATATATGAGTATATACACATATTTACAACTCATTTAAAAAAAAGGCATTAACAATATAAAATTTGGCAACATGGTTATGAAGGCTAAATGTAAAACTTACACCATAAGACCCAGCAAAAGGAAAAATAAGAGATCACATCCATGTCTCGGAGCAATAAGAAAACTACTGCTAACTTAGCTCATAGGCACACAAGCTAAGGACACTGGTACGCTTGGCTTTGGTTTGAGTTATGAACAAGTGTTTACAAAGCATATGAAAGAAACTATAATTTTCATTAGCTTTGAATTTCATTGTCAGATATACTTCATTATGTTCTTTCTCAATGTTACTCTAGTGCAACTTAAATTTTGAAGAGCATTACAGAAAGCACAAAATTTTTTCATAGGTACTATGTATAAAGTACTTTTTTAAGCAACCTATTCTCAGTTATTATTTGGAAGTTGATTGCTAAAATATCAAATATAATTTAAATTCATAGTACTACAAATATAACTCCAAAATTAAGATGAAAGAAATCCATTTCTGGACCTACAATTTAGAGGTCAAGTCAAGGAGTTATACCTGGACTCTATATATATATTTTGTTATGACTCACAATATTTAAAGCTTAAGCCATTTAAAGCCCAGACTCCCCTCAAAGTATGTACATTATATAGAAACTCTGGAAGAACTGTAATATGGAAGTGAAAATGCCTCCACAAATACATTTGCTCACATATAATATAATATATATAGAACTCTGAATTATCAAAAGTAAATAATCCTACAAGACATCATATGTAAACACAGCACAAAATTGGATTTACATTAAAAAAACACATATTTTGAGCTACCATAAAAGGTATATGGGATGGTAATGATGGTGGGATAAATTTTAGTACTGTAATGATACAAACATTTAATCCCCTACTTCCATCGTTACCAGATGCCAACAATGTACAGAGTAGGAACCAAGGCCATGCTCTATACTCAAAGGAGTGGGACAGTGTAGTAGTAGCAAATTCTAGCTAGTTTAATCTACAGGTTAACAAGATAGCTCAAAAATTCACCTATATAATCCCAATGAACCCATTACAAAAATGAGGAACACTGTAAGATCCAGGCAGTTGGCTTTTTGCACATTAAAGATATAAGGGCAAAAATTTGAAAAAAACAAAAACAAAATGTTTAGAATGACAACATTACATTTAACTGACTTGGTTACACCTGATAGTTATAGCTACCAGATTTGACTAGATCCCAATATTACCCGTGACTAAAAGTTCAAGGCAAATTATTTAAACCCCTTAAATATAATCTTAAAAAATTGATTTTTCATTTCACAATTGCTCCACTGATCTGTCGGTTACTAACACTAACATTAGATTGTTGACTCTAAAGCATTCTCCATATTATCCAGTGACGTATTATCTGAGTCTTGCTGTGGACTGGAATAATTGGCTGCTTCTTGTAACCTCATGAGCATACTCAGCTGAAAGAGGGAATAATAATTAAACTATGGAAAGTATTTATGTGAATGTTACTTGCATGCTTTTCTCATATGACTCATCTGAAACATATATCCAAGAGGTCGATTAATAGGATGGCTCTGCAAGGTCCCTATACCTGCAAACTCTGTTGATATAGTACTGGACACTCAATACCTTTAAGAAAGCAACTTGAAGCATAATTAACATCAATTCAAATCTTTATGTAAATATTCTACGTACCAAAGGGTCATTTTCTCCCTGATTGTCACTCTTGAACTTGTCTTGGGTATTGGTTGTAACAGTTGGTGCAAGGGCATCATATCCAACATCCTCAGGCCGCAAAGATAGAAGTGCTTGAGGTCCAGGATGATTTCCGGGTGGCCATGGATAAGTCTCTGTAATCCATGTACTGGGATCCTGAAAAATAAACCAATTATTTGATCATTCAAAGTGTAAAACCCTCTTGTGAAACATTCAAGTTGGCATACTTTGTATCAAGAAGAGTGGCTTTTCTGTCTCTAATTTTATTTTTCCTTTAGCTTTTGCTAGGGAACTCTCATAATTAGTTGCCACCTAAAGTGTGGTGTTGAATCAAAGTTTAACCCAGGTACTATCAGGTGACACACCTGTGAAACTTATTTTATAGATATATATACATTTTAATGTTTTAATGAGTGCTTACCTTTACTATGCAACCATCTATCATGACCATAAATTGAGTTATCACTTCCTGTCACCACCACTAGGGCTACCTGTCTTGTCAAGTAACTTTTTTTTTTTTTTTTAATGGAAGTATGCCATAACTCTAACTTAGATTAGCCTCCTCACAAGTCTGGCCTTTTATCTTTAACGAGCTTCCAGAAGTATAAAAGGTGGGTCATAAGTAAGGAAAAATATACCACCTGCTGTTAACATTTAAGTAATTTGCACAGCACAGCTCCCAGGCCCCTTCTTTTGCACATTTGCAGTGTCATCAAATGTTATGTAAATAGCAGTTCTGGAGCTGATCCTTGAAGGATGCCAACATACGTATATCACAATTTCTTTTGATACCCTTGCCAATGTCTTCACTTTTAGATCCAGTTTTATGGTAGAGTAACATCACCAGCTGTCTTTTTATACTTATCTGCCTTGTCATCATCCAAAATACATATATATATATATATATATATATATATATATATATATATATATATATATATCTATATATATATATATACATATATATATATATATAATATATATATATATTATATATATATATATATATATATATATATAATTCTCTCTCTCTCTCTCTCTCTCTCTCTCTCTCTCTCATTATATATATATACTATTTACCTAGGTAGCCTATGGAGCTTGGTCAACAATCAGTTGGACACAGGGTAGTTTTCTTTTATACTGTATATTACACATTTAAAATTATAAATATTCGTTTAACATGATATTTATTTAACTTTTAACTTATTTAGTTGTAATTTACATGTAATGTATTGTATAAAAAGGCAAGGTTAGGTAATATAACTGATGGTCAAGAACGGATTAATCCATTTTCAGTTATTTCTTATGGGAAAACTTGATTCAGTTCTCGAAATAATCGAATTTCGACGCTCCTTCTGGAACGAATTATCGTCGAGAACTGAGGCTCTACTGTATATATATATATATATATATATATATATATATATATATATATATATATATATATATATATATATATATATATAGATTTTCATCTCTGAATGGCAATATTTCTACAGCTGATGCTGTTGACCTCTGTAGTATGAAGCAGCATACAAAAGATGAATTTTAGCAGTTTTTCCTAGCCTTTCTCCAGTATTTCTGAGCACACTAAAGCAGTTTATTACTATAAAATTTCTAAGTAGCAGTTCATCCCCTTTTCTCTTGAATATTATTTTAAGGCTATTTTCACACTTTTAGTACTGTCTCTGTTATCAAGTTTTTTAATGTTTTGTTAAGCCCACCAATGACACGCACTCCTGCTCCCTTGTTTTAAGTTAAACAAATGGCCAGGTCCACCGTGCATTGAAAGTAAATCCCTTATGTAAAGACCTCAGGTTTGTATATTTTTAAAAAACAAATTACTGTACTTGAAAAATGTCATTTTTTTCACTTACAATGAAAATTTCATTGTATGTATAAATTTTTATTCTTTTGAGCAGCTTTATTTTTTGGTATCCAGACTTTTATTCTTTTGAGAAGCTTTATTTTTCATTATCCAGCCTTTTGTTCTTTTGATTTTTTTTTTTAACTTCATTATATCCCTCAATATCCAACCAATCCAACCAAGCTATAAGTAATGTATATTGCATGCCTCACCTAGATTACATTGCGATCCTTTTCTTTGGTTCCACCTTTACTTTTCTGTCCTGAAATGATTCAAACTTCCCTTTTGGTCCTCATGAACAATGTAGCATCTTTAACCCTGATTTCTTTCTCCCAAGGTATATATTCTCATTGCATCTTTAATTTCAGTTATAACATGTTCTCTGTGGCCATTTGGGTCCCTTCCTATGAGCATCCCTTAAGACTGTGGCAGTCCATGAAGGTTTGTCCTTTATGCACTTTTCATACTTTTGTTCATGATAATAGTATTTGCAATTGTACAGATTTTTATAGAGGCAGTCCCCGGTTATCAGCGAGGATTCTGTTCCCGATGGTGTGACGGTAACTGAAAATCGCTGATAACCGGAGAGCAGAGCATATCAGCCCCAAAAATCCAATAATTGTTGCTGCTAAAAAAGTGCCATAAACCCAAATTGCTGATAACTAGGGACTGCCTGTACTAATTATGTGTGTACATTTGTATAATGTTCTCTGTATCACTGATAGTTATTAATTGGTGTTATTGTTCTTTCAGAATGAATGTGATAAGTAAATAAGGTAAAAAGAGGTCCCTTGATATTAATGCTTAGCCCTTCACTGGTCGCATAGCCTTGTTGAGTTTTCCTTCGGGAGGTTTGAAGACGTGTGGTCTTAATTCTTAATTTTTCATTAGGTGAATTTCCCTTATAATGCAACCAAGCTCAAAGTAATTTATATTATGTTCAGCATGTCTCACCTGGAATACATTGCAATCTTTTTCTTTGGTGCCCCCTATACTTTTTTCTCATCACAAAATCAGTTTGTTCATACGCAGAACAAACCTTCAGTCTTAACTAGTATAGGATAATTTTCTAGTGCCAGCTGGAAACTGGTTAAAACAATCAAAGATTGTAATGCAAGGAATCTGTGGCATCTGGCAACTTATGCTTATATGAGGTTGAGACTGGTCAATGACCACACTTGGAAACCTGTGACACACTAGTCTGCCTTCAACCGCTGTGGAGTGTGGATGCTCGCGTTTGTGCTCCTCCTTCCCAAACCTGTTTCTTTGCCAAGCCCATGATTTTTATGTGCTTTTTAGTATGTGCCTGCTGTGTGTTGTTATGGAATCAGCCAAGAAGTCTAGGATCCATCAATGCATGTGTCCAGGACCCCACGGTTTTCCCTGTTCAAGGTTTTAGCTTTTTCTTTTACTGACCCTCATTACACTTCTAGTAGGTGCTGTTCCAACTTTTGTAATATCACTAACCCTTGCCCAGAATGTCGTTCCTGGTCTGTGTCACAGTGGAAGAGTTTTACAAGAAGAGGGAATCCTGTAGGATGGCTACTTGTCCTTCTTGGGAAGATTTCATGCCTCCCGAAGTGGACAATGCGGCTTCCCCTTCTTCCAGAGTTTTTCCTTCTGTTTCATCATCCATTGACACCCTGTCACCTTCCTTTTCTTCCACTGATTTGCCTATTGGCAGTTACGCAGGGTGATTTTGTGTATAACGTTGCCCCCTCTCTCGCAAAAGGTGATCTCCCTCCTGGGAGAGAGGAGGCTACTCCATCTTCCCCTTTTGTTTCAGATACGGATGGCGGCTGTGTGGGCATCCCTAGGCCTGCAGGGTACCCCCTCCTTGAAGGCCTATTGTCGCATTTCATGGCTGCTCATGTTCCCACTCCGGCTTCCCCAGTGGTCCCCTCCCCTCCTGGTCTCCAGTACTTTGGCTCGCATGTGCTGCTGTCTAGCAGGACACCATCAACAACTATGACAAATCCTGGGTTGCCCTTTATCTTGTTGTCAGTGAAGCCATCTACTCGGGCTGCCATTCCGAATGCTATGACATCACTCCCATCACAGTCGATTGTCAACCCATCAGAGGCGTTCTGTCAAGCGATGGTTGATACGCTAGACTCTGCGTTTAGCAAGAGGTATGCCAGAGTTTCTAGCAAGAAATGATCTGGCCCAGGCCAAGGGCTCCTTCCCCTTCTCCTACTCCTCCCCCTCATTCTTGAATCAGGTGTTGGAGGACCATTTCCCAATAGTGGTGAGTGTAACATCAAGCCCTCCATCTTCAAGGCTACCTAAATGGAACATTGGTAAAGCTGATTGGGCAGTATTCCAGGAGCACAGCTCAATAGATGACTCTGCTGATGACTATCCCTGTGTAGATGATGCTCTTGACTTTTTGAATACAATAATGTTCTCGGCTGGTCTTCAATCTATACCTACGACTTCGGGGATATTTATCTGCCGGCCAGTTCCCTGGTGGACTTGTAAATGCCAGGAAACTCACAGAACTATGAGATCTGCTTTCACCAGATACCGCAGACAAAAATGTGAGTATTGCCGTGTAGAATTTCGAAAAGCAAGAGCTCATTTTCGCATGGAAATAAAAAAAAAAGCACGAAAAGAATCTTGGACGATATTCATATCTTCACTAAATTCGAAAACTCCTATGACTCTAGTTTGGAAGAGAGTTAGAAAAATAGCAGGCAAGTTCACTCCTTGTCAACCTCCAGTTATCAAGATCAATGGTTGCGAGGTAGCAGACCCCCACTTAGTAGCAAATGAGTTTGCTAATCATTTTGCTAATGTTGCGAAGAAAAATTATGATAGACCCTATTCAGCTCAAAGAAAGATAATGGAACAGGTCAAAATTGATTTTAATACCTTAAGACATGAGCAATACAATGCTCCTTTTACTATTAGAGAATCTGAATCAGCCTTGAATAAATGTAATGAATTAGCTCCTGGACTGGATGATATAACATATTCAATGATTAAGCATACCCCTGAAAATACCAGACTTTTCATATTCAGCCTAATTAATAGAATTTACCGAGAACATATCTTTCCCAAGCTTTGGGAGAAGTTAAAATTACTCCCATTTGTGAAACCTGGAAAAGAACCATTCAAGACAGAAAATTATCGTCCTATTGCATTGACATCTTGTTTGTGTAAGATCATGGAAAAAATGGTGAACACACGATTGATGTGGTACTTGGAAAGAGGTAAAAACCTCTTGCCTGCTCAGTGTGGTTTTCAGAGTATGCACTCCACAACTGATGTATTGGTACGAATGGAATCTTCAGTATGTGAAGCTTTTTGATCTAGAGAAGGCTTATGATACAACATGGAGATATGGCCATTTTGAGGGTCCTTTATGAATGTAACCTGAGAGGCAATTTGCCCCTCTTTATTAAGGCTTTTTTAAAAAATAGGCTATTTCAGGTTCAGGTTGGAGCAACATTGTCAGATGTGTTCAGTCAAGAAGAAGGAGTACCACAAGGAAGTGTTTTAAGTGTAACCTCGTTCGCCTTGGTAATCAATGGGGTTTCTAAAATAATTCCCCCAGATATAACATATACCCTTTTTGTTGATGACCTATCGATCTCCTTTGCAGCATCAAGGATGGCAGTGGCTGAATGCCGTCTTCAGCTCTGCATTGATAATATAGAAAAGTGGGCTGAGGTTAATGGTTTTAGATTTTCTGCCTGTAAAACTGTAATTATGCACTTTTGTCTGTTCATTCATAGGCAGAGAATTCCATGTGTTGGTGAAACAAGGTTTCTTGGCTTGATTTTTGATAGCAAGCTGACCTGGATTCCACATCTGAAATATATTAAGGCAAAATGCTTGAAAGCAATGAATTTGCTGAAAGTCGTGTCTCACACTTTGTGGGATGCAGACTGAACTCAGATGTTGAGATTATATAAAGCCTTGGTCTTTTCAAAATTAAGTTATGGGTGTGAGGTGTACACTTCAGCGAAGCCAAATAGCCTTAAAATGCTCAACTCAATTCATCATGGAGAAATACGGTTGTGTACTGGAGCATTTAAATCATCTCCCACTGAGAGCATGCTTGTAGATGCTGATGAGGTGCCACTGGATCTTCAGTTTAAGCGACTGCTGGTTCGGAGCTGGTATAGATTCCAGAGGCTACCTAAGTCTTTAACCAGCATTTGTATGAGAAATGAAAGGCATTGGCAGTTTTATGAAAGTCACCCCAAGCAACCTCATCCATTTGCTTTTAGAGTAAATTTTATTGTCCGTGAATTAAATATGCATCGAGATTTTACCAGCAAAATATTCAGTTAGTCCCCCCTGGAACTTTCCAGAGATAAAATTTTTTTAACGCTTTAAACCCTCTGATTTTAGATATATGTATTGGAATGGCTGCTTTTACTAAAAAGAAGAGGGAAAGAAATAAAGTTCTGCTGGGTTCCTTCCCATGTTGGGGTGGCTGGGAATGAGAAAGCTGACCAACTTGCAAAGTCTGCGGTCAGCTCCCCAAAACTTACAAGATGCCTAGTAGGTCAGAGTTAAAAAATGTTAGCAGTCCCAGTGGGAGGATATTTTGACTAATCAAAAAATGCACAGTATCACGTCATCAGTGACTCCTTGGTCATATCTGAATATGCCAAGGAGACAAGAAACGATGTTGTGCAGATTGAGGATTAGACATACAAGACTCACACATAGGTTCTTGATGTCTCGTGAAAATCCTCCGTTTTGCGAGAACTGTACTGTGCCCTTGACTGTGAAATATTTGCTGACTGAATGTCCCAGATTTGGGAATTTGAGACATAGGTTCCTGTCTTGGGGTCGTGACAGAGTAGGTAATTTTATCCTAGCTACAATTCTTGGAAAGGATTGTAATATAGAGCAGTTATGATTGTAATATAGAGCAGTTATATATATATATATATGAGGGAGGCAGGCTGCCTCAACCAAATTTAAATTATACATAGATTGTCTATGTAAGAACTTATATATATATATAGATTGTCTATGTATATATATATGAACAAAATTTTGATATATTTATAGATATTTTTATATGAAATTTATCAAATTTAATTTTTTCTATTTAATTTATTTCAGTGTCAATTGCCCAGATGTTGTGACGCCAGATATAATACACAATCAATCAGATGTTGGAGGATTCAGGACTTTGTGGCTGCTGCTTCTGAGTGAAAGGGGTTTTTTCCCATCTACCCAGCACGGATTGGTCTCCCCACTTCACGTACATGGACGTGTTCCAGTTCATGATGATATTTCCTCTCATCAGAGTTCTCCCATGCCAGATCTGGGGGACAGGAAGAGTCAAGAGTTTCTGTCTTCTTCTCGGAGATTACTGATCTCATTCGCGAGAAGTTATTGATCTCATTCGTGAGTTCAATAATCTTGCGGGAAGAACACAGACTCCATCTTTTATGACCCCTACGGCGGGCATAGAGGCCTCGGTCGGCTCAAGACGGTGCCAGTGTCGTTTGGGTTGTGCTCAGTCAATTTTACAGCATGTTAATGCTTTGGTCTCAGGACAGGACGGCTCCTTGTGTTCGATTAGGTTGCTGAAGCTTCTCCCCCCTCCGCTTGTGTGGCATAGGAAGTGCTATATGAGGAATGTGGTTCAGCTGATTTCTTGTCAAGTTAATTCGGACACGATCCGCTTAACTCTAGATTAGGTGAGGGCTAAGAGTCCTTCCTTGACCTTTCAAGAGGTCTCGACTTTAAAGTCAACTAATACTACTACTTTCCAGACTGTGTTGTGGCTGGACTTTTCGTCGTCTGTTGTGGCCAAGATAACATCATGTCTCAGTGCTAATTTGTGGGCCAACCTGCTCCAGATTAGGAAGGATGCAGCCCTGTTGAAGGTGACAAGTTCAGTAGATCCTGAGCTCTTGTCTTCTCTTCGAAATGGGGACCGCCTGGAATTGCAACTTCTCTTTCCTAGGATGCAGCTAGAAGATGCATAGACTGACGGTGAGCTGATATCAATGGCAGGCTTGTTCAGCAAGGAAGTCTACCAAGCAGTCAGCATCTATTAGGACTCCTCAACCTACTGCTCTGTCAAAGTCAAAGCAGCAGCAGCATCCCTTTTGGCCTCGCTCCTCCAAGACAGTAAGGGTGCTAGGGGGAGAGGCAGAGCAGATCGTTGACAAAGAGGGTTCCACTCCCTACCCAATGCCATGGGTGGAGGAATGCCTGGTGGGCCATTGGGCCAAATTGCAATGCCAAGGAGTGGAGAAGTGGGTAGTAAATGTCCTTTGGGTGGAGTATCTACTACCTTTCAACTTTCCTCCCCCTCTCCCTGATTTTCCCCTCCTCAAGCTGCCTTAAGCTTAAGGTTCTCCAAAGCATTTAGTTCTCTGGGCGGAAGTGTCGAAGATGTTGGAACAGGGCGCAGTGGATGAAGTTTATCATCCTTCACCAGGGTTCTACAGTCACATCTTTCTGGTGCCAAAGGCTATGGGCGATTGGAGACCAATGATAGACCTTTCCACACTGAACCACTTTGTCAGAAAGACTTTCAGGATGGAAATGTCGCGGATGGTTTTGGTGGCAGTAAGGCTTCATGCTATTGATAGATTTGAAGGATGCTTACTTGCAAATCCCACTTCACCCATCGTCCAAGAGATTCCTTCATTTCAGCCTTTGCTTTGGTTTGATTACAGCCCCTGAAGTGTTCACCTATGCTCAGGGGATTCACCTGATGATTGGCTGGTCTTGGCAAGTTCCAGGGAGAAGTTGGTTTGGGACAGGGACTATCTTCTCCAGTTTTGTTGGGTCCTAGCCATTGTAGTAAACCTGGAGAAGTCCAATCTGCTTCTCAGCCAGAGGATTCTTGATAAATCGGTATGGTAATAGATACGGCAGTGTCGAGGTTTTTCCATCTGACCAGAGCTTGCAGAAGTTTAGGACAGTGGCTTGGTCCTTCCTTGCTCTGATTAAGCAACCAGTTCTCCAGTGGCAAGTTCTGAGCATTTTGTCATCCCTTTAGAAGCTGGTCCCTCACGGCTGCCTCCACATTCGTTCCTTGTAGTGGAGGCTGAGGAGTTCTGGTTCTTGGCAGGAGATTCCCCTCAGCAGCAAATACCCTTGTTGAAAGAGCGAAGATGAGACCTATGGTGGTGGTTGGATGACCAGAACCTTACAGTAGAAGTGCCTCTACACGCACCCCTTCTAGATCTCGGGTGCTTCCACCAAAGGTTGGGGCGCTCATCTCGAAGAGCTGTCTGGGGTGTATGGAGTGCAGAGGACAAACTGCTTCACATCAACGTGTTGGAGTTGAAAACAGCTTTCCTGGGTCTAAAGGAGTTTCATGAGAGGATAGAAGGTTGTTCAGTTGTTCTGATGTTGGACACCTGGGGGTGGCTGGTGTCTCACCAGCTTCACTCGTTGACAATGGAGAGGCACCAGTGGGCAATCGATAACTCAGTGGAGCTCATGGCCAGATACATTCCAGGCAGAAGTAATGTAGAGGCCGACAAACTTAAGTTGTTGGAGTCAAGTCCTGGGTACAGAGTGGTCTCTGCATCAGGACATAGCGGAAAAGCTGCTTCACCTGTGGGGAAGACCCATGATAGACCTCTTCACCACTTGCTTCAACAGGAAGCTGGAGGTATACTTCTTGGTGATCCTGGATCCTTTCACCTTGGCAGAGAACACTCTTCAGCACCCTTGGGACAATCTCGAGGTGTACACTTAACTCCATTCTTTCTGATCTGTTAGGTCTTGAACATTTGAGTAATGAGTTCCAGGAATCTCAGGATGACATCAGTGGCACCTTTGTGGCCCCAAGCAGAGTGGTTCCCAGACCTGTCTCATCTGTCAGCAGTTCCAAGAGAAATTCCCCCTTGGTACAACCTTCTTTGCCAACCACAAAGTGGAAAGGTTCCACCAGTCGGTAGGGTGCCTATCTCTTCACAGCTGGAGACTGTCAAGTATCTCTTCCGAGCAGGAGGCTTTTCTCGCAAGCGGCAGGAAATGTTCGGCTACCTCGAGAGGTCTTCTTCGCAATTTTTCTTCAGGAATTTACCAAGGCAAGGGGGTCATCTACTGTGAATGGTGCCATCGACGGGGTTTCTCTCCACTTGGAACAGCAAACTGCTGTTCAGGGAATAGCTGAATTTTGTATCTTTTTCAAAGCATGAATGGTCTATCCGTTTCTGCTGTCAAAGTCCTGAAAGGCATGAACATCTCTTCATCCTAATCCCGACGTTGTTGTTGAATTTTGAGCAATCCTGTTCACCAAGAGAACTCAATTCTCCGATGTGGAATCTTACTCTGGTCTTGAGCCGCTGTGTTGCTCGTCAGACAGGGATATGACTCTAAAGACAGTGTTCCTGTTGGCCTTGGCTTCCTGGAAGAGAATTGGACAGCTTCATGGCCTGAGTTATGATGTTAGACACACCAGGGGTTGGGGGTCTGTGGCCTTTGAATTTGTCCCTGAATTTGTGGCTAAGACTCAAAATCCCTTGGTGCTTGATGGCAGATTTGCCTCGTTTTCAATTCCGTTCCTGAATGAGTTCGTGGACAGCAACCTGCAGGAGTTTTGCTTTGTCCTCAGAGCTCTATCTTGTCATCTAAGGTCTAGGTGTCTTAGACTTTTTGTTAGCACGGGCCAAACCAAGAAAGAAATGTCCAAGAATACCATTTCATTCTGGCTTCATGAGGTGATTAAATAGGCACACATACTCCTCACCTTCAAGTTCTGTCATAGATAATGTGCATGCATAGGTGCATGACATCAGAGGAATGGGTTCCTCTCTGGCTTTTAAGATCTTGTCTGTTCGTAGGATTTTCACTGCTGGTTCCTGGCTTTGGCAAACCACTTTCACTTCCTTTTACCTGAAGGTTGTTGCCCACAGGTCCTTGGACACTTTTTCCTTGAGTCCTGTGGTGGCTGCCCATCAAGTTGTGTAGCTCATCCAGTGCCCCTGGCAGGACAGTTTGTATCTTAAGATGATTGTGTGGAAGAGAGAGCGAGTTTGCTTGCCTCCTTTCTATTTCTTGCCTTTCTTCCTATGGGCAGGTTGAAGAATAGACACGTCATATGCTGGAAGCGGTCTGATACTGGTGAGTGCATTGGCCATACTGCATTGGTTTTTTGGTTTGTATTCCATACAATGAACAAATCTGCTTCTCAGTAGCATTTACAACTCTAACAAGGGAATTTGTTGAGCACAAACTGCTCTCACTTCATGAGCCTCAACTTTCATTGTGTCCAATTTATCTTCTTGGATTTTAGCATGAGCTGAAATCGCATCTCTAGGAAAAAAGATAATGCATTCTTGGAGTGTGGACAAGACAGATTCCTGACTGAGCACCACAGGAAATCTAAAGAGCCCCTAACCTTTTCTGTTCTTTCAAGGTAATATCTCAAGGCCCTGACTGGACGTAACTACCTTTCCTCTTCCTCAGGCCGAGGACATCCGTCAAATTCTTGATGGTGAACGAGCGTGGCCATGGATTAGATGGGTCCTCATTTTTAGACAGAAATCCCAGAGAGAAGGAACATACCGCATCTTGTGAAATTCCGGTCCTGAAATCCATTTCAGTACAGTGTCTAAATTCAAAGAAATGGCATCTTACCTCGCTTGTTTCTTGACATCAGATTTAAATAGGGTCACTTAAATCTTGATTTGATACCAAATCTAGTCGTCCTCTGATTAAAAACTGATCTAAGCATAGCTCTATAGCCTTGATCGTAGACAAACTTACTGGACTTCCTCAAGTAGAGAAGGAAGTCAGCTATGAGGACACTTTTTGTCTGTTACACCACTCTCTGAAGGTAGACCACTTAGTTTGGCATAATTCATTAGATGAAGGTTGTCTGCATTGTTTGATAGCCTTTGCAATTGCTTTAGAAAACCATTTAAATCTAACAAGGTGCTCGACAGTCTGTGCCTTGTCAGAGCCAGAGCATACAATCCTAAATGGAACTTCTGAAAGTGAGGTTGTCGAGAAGACACTGTTTTTGAGGTAATAAGTCTGGGGAAGTCGGCTAATAGTTGCATCAAGTGTGGGAACCACAATTTCCCAGGCCAAAAGGGGGCCACTAGAGTCATTGTTATGTTCTGGTGAGCATCTAACTTGTTTATGACTTCCCTGATCATACTGAAGGAAGGAAAGGTGTAGACGTCCAAACAGTCTTGCAGCATCGCATCCGTCCTGCAGGCAAAATGGTCCAGGACATGCGAACAGAATCTTGGGAATCTATGGTTTTTTGAAGTCACAAATAGGTCAACAGAAGGTCAACCCCCATAGCCTCCAAAGGTCCTCACATACTCTTGCAGGAAGGGGTATTTCTTGTCCAGTGAGGCAAATAGCAAAGCTGACCTCTGTGTTGTGGTCATGCTTTTAGGACAAAGGAACACCACAAATCCCTCTTCCTCAGAATACATAACGAGAAGAGACATGCTAACTCCACCGATCTGTCTCTAATGGCCTTGTCTACACATGACAAGACCCTCAAGTCTGCTGCAATGTCTTTTGCAATCGCCGAGCCATCTTCCACCTTCGCAATCGCTGGGCCATCTTCCTCCTTCCTCACTAATGCCCCGATTGTCCAATCTAAGAAGATATACACTTCTAACACTTTGAATATACTCCTAGTAAGGTGATCCATTTCCGAGGACAAAACTTTAGCTGATGAAAAGGCAGAACGCCTAGCAGTCAATGAGACCCAAAAAGTCCCCCTGGGAGGAGCAACATACTCCCAATGAAGGAGCTTCCCCGGTGTCATAGAAACGGTAATGCTTCTTTATTAGCTTGCCAGGATGGAAAGCATAAGCTTAGCCCATCTCTCTCTTCGAAGCTAATCAGGAGACCATGTTTCTCGAAACCTTCTTTGCTGACAAAGAGAGAACCAACATGGGTAAGGCCAAACTGTCTGAGGTGGGTTTCCTCATTAGGAAAGTCAACGCTTGGGGATACTGGAGCCGCAGGAAAGAAAAAAATCCAGAAATTTGTTGAGAAAATATCCCGACAACCCAGTGTATGAAGACAAAGGAATTGTATTCTGTTCTCCCTCTTCCTCATCTGAAGAGATAGGTGATAAAGCCGTGTCTTCCGTTTGGGAAGGTGCTGGACTCTTCGAGACATGATGTCATCCAACTGTCATTTAAGAGGAGCGAGCAAAGGGTCGGGAGACGAAGAATATGACCGAGAGCGAGGTGAAACCACTCTTGACTCAGCTGTTGGGGAAGATGGGTGCATCACAACTGGGACCAATTGTTCAGCCGAATGAGAGCGCCACACCAAATAAGGAATTCGAATTACGTCCAGGAGTCCGAGGTAATTCCAAGATAGGTCTGGCTTTTGAGACCGACGAACTCCCCCTGAAGAATCCGTCTTACGTTTAGCAGATACATACTGCCGATCCAGGCTGTCCCAAGCAGACTGAGGATGAGGAGCTGATGAGCAGGAGGCGATCGCATAACTACATGAAGGTTGCGGACTGAAAATGTCCTCTTAAAAGGAGGAGACTTATCGACATCCTTGAATTGCTTCTTGAGGGGATGCAACACATCTTGAAAGCGCTCACAATGACTCTTGCTGTGAGTCGAACTGTCCGACTCTGACAACCAAAAGAGATGCCTTTCCAGCAGTGCTCTGTCGAAAACTGGGGATTACCAGCAGGTTCGACTGAGGGAGCCACTGTCCGGGGACAAACCACTGGCCTCCCTTCGACCTATGGTATGTCTTCTCCCCCCAGAGCAGGGGAGTGGGACAGTGACCTTCGTCTATGAGCACCAGTGGGGTTGGACAGCCACCTTCTCTACACAATCACTATGCACTCTACTAGCACTTTGATTGCCTTTTTCCATTAAGGCTTTAACAGAAGCACCGCACTAATTTGATTGCCTATTTCCATTAAGGCTTTAACAGAAGCACCGCACTAATTTGCCTTTTTCCATTAAGGCTTTATAACAAAAGCACTGCACTAATTTGATTGCCTTTTTCCATTAAGATTTTAACAGAAGCATCAAGTTCCATCATCGCACTCGCTAAGAATTCAAACTTCTTATTGAATTTTGACTCGAGGCTAGCAATGGCGTTGGGATTGGGAGCAAGCAAACGTGGAATAGGAGTTAGTGATACAGGAGCAGGAGGAGAAATTATTGGGGAATTACAGGCAACACAGTCATGTTATCTAATACCAATTTAGCAGCTTGAACATTTATCTAAACTAGCTGTACTTTCTGCCATAGCAACTGCTTTCCTCTTTTTGTCCATATCCATCTTGTCCTGATGGGACCTAAATATCTTCCATTTCTTGGCGTCCCATTCACAACATTCAGCACATGTATCTTGCACTCATCTGGTATGTGGATCATAGCAAGATCTAGCTAATCTGGTCTAGTTGTGCTAGAATTTGACATATTGGAAAGAATGCACTAATGCAAAACAAAACAGAGTAGTACTTCACTGAGAAATCCAAACTCAACACAATACGTTGAAAAAGCTGCCTAAAACCACCGGATGTACACCACGAGCTGGCAGAAAACAAATTGAAGCTCTCTGCCAAGTTGTTACCTATATATATGCCCCCGGTAGTGGGTGGAGCATTCCAACTACACCGTAACTGGAACTAGCACTATTGTGAATTTTCAATTGTTAGGCTGCCGTAGGTAGGAAACTCTTAGCTATATAAATATTGGGCAAGTTTATACAAAACCTACAGCACCATGCAAAGTATGCTGGAAGTAGTTCTTTGATTTGGATTAAAGATTAATAAAATTATTTATATAAAGCATCAGTGACAAACAAATTTAACACTATGTCCCAGTATAATGAGGGAAATTAGTACATATGTTCTGTGCTACATTGTCGATGGTAATAAAAGTTTTTTGCAGCATTCCATTGGTCTCAAATGCATTGCGATTTGCCTTTTTGTTTTTAATTTCTTCCTATTAATCTTTTCTGACTACTGCCAGACTGTTTCAACAAAACTTTGACTCAATTCTTATCATTCATTCAAGGCTAAATTCCTTTGGGTAAAACACCGACTCACTGGTCTCATAAAATAACTAAACAATGAAGATAATTTTGCCAAGATGGTCTCTAGATTCAAACAAGATCCAGTTAACTTACACAGGATCTGCTGTTACTGAAAAATGAGTCGTCTTTAATAGAGGAAAAATTTATTTTCACTTATATTAGACCATGGTACAGTAATATTAATTTAAACCTTACCTCCCACGTTGCTCTCTTTCCATAAAGCTGAAGGCCTTCTCGAACTGCCTCAACCAGGTATGGCACAAGTGAGTAATTCCACAAGTCAGTGAACCACACCTGAGATCCTTCTAAAGACCCTGGACATGAAAGGAACAGTCGAGGACCTGTAGAATATACAAATATGGTATTATTATTAAGAGATTATACAAAAACTAGGAAGCTAGAAATTTGTATGTCTTAAAATAACACATCTTAACAATTAACAATGTGCTTACATTCAGTATAATTAAAGGATAATTGTTTTATTCCTCACCAATTGTAACATCAGAAGATGAATGCGTCTCTAGGAACTTGTTGATATGACTCCAGCACCTTGGAAGCCAATCTAATACTTGCTGAAGTTTGGGTAGCCGGGATCCAGCTTCAACTTCAACTTGTGTAAGCTTTCTTCGAGCCACACGACCAACTAATCCTTTCACTGGTTCCATGTGATTGGCCATAAGAACCCATCTGCTGGTCATACAAATTAGCAGAATTAGTAAAGATACCTCTTTCAATGACGGTACACACACTTCATGCGAGTTTCCTATTTTATGTGCAGTGATAAAAGTAAATATTAAAATACCCATTTTCAATAATGCCCATCTAGAATATATAAAATTATAATCACTGATATGTTACTCAAAAAGATAGCATTGAAGTATGTAACATAGTAGTAATCTAATAATTTATAAAAAGGCAATTACAGTACGATTTTATTTATGCTAGCTAAGCTACAGCACTATGTGGAAAAGCAGAATGCTACACGCCTAAGAGGTGTTGATAGGAGAAAACACACCAGGATGGGAAAAAAGTAAACAAGAATAAACTTTATCAGAAAATTAGACAAATGAAGCAATGCACAGAGTTTGAAGTTCCAAGAATTCAATCTAATTAGGTATTTCAATACATATTCTGATTTTACCTGGAACAAAACTAGAAATTTGAATGATGTTGAACATCACAGAATGCAAGGATTTTAGAATAACCTACAGTTGAGATACTGGTCAAAGCTCAAGTACTACAGGATTTTTTTTCTAATCTGTGGCCATAGTCAAAACCAAAACAAGTATTTTTTTTTTCTAATCATCAGCCACACTGCCAAAACAACAAACCTGAAGTTATGGTGGAGTTGAAGGTTAGTAGTTGAGCAGGATGTTGTCTGATTCATAGTGCCAATTATGTAAGGGCACTGAGTGTACTTAGCACTGAGGAATCCATTGAAGACATCAGTAAGAGCCCCAGCATGGTGTAAATTGTCCAGTATAATAACTAACGGTAGATCTGCAGTGTTATTTTCGCACTGGTCACTAATATGAGAAAGGTAGGCTCCTAAATCTTTTCCATTTTTATGGTCAACACTGTTGAAAGAAAAAGTTCAGTATATTAGTAATATACGAAAGAGTAAACCTTATATTACTTGGCTTTAATGTAAAAATTAATAATGTTTCGGGCTTTGATTTCAGAAATAAAAGAACAGTATGATTATTTCAAAATCTTCAATTTTCTTATAAAATCCAGTTTATTGAACAAAAATGTAAAAATTTACTTAAATTGACAAACTTACTTAAAAGTTGCTATATGTCCTGGTGATGGATCTTTCCCCATTCGTGTGACGAGGTATTCTGCCATTTTTTGAGCAAGATAAGTTTTTCCTGTACCCGATGGGCCACATAATATGATCCTTCGATGTTCCGTTAGTAAAGAAACATATCTATGTATGATGGACTTTGGAATCATTGTCTCAAAAGCCAATGCATCCACATGATTAATAGTAGCACCCTTCAGGATTATCTTAACATTCATTACTTCACCAACGAGATAACCACATGGTAAAAGCTCAGGCGAGTCTGGATCACGACCTCTGGTGATTTCTCCAATGTGGTATGAAAGAATAGATTCTGCACTAAGTCCTAAATTTGACACTGGATCAACTCTTAGAATATACTCTTTAAAGATACGCTTCACAAGACTGTCTAACATGTCCCACTTAGTCTTTCCACTGACTGAAATTGCCCCAATTACACATTCACTGACTGTAACCCCATCAACAGGATTTAAATATTTTTCATAATCTCCATGGCATCCCATCATAACTGTAATGCTTACTCTCTTTCCATCTTTATCACTTGGATCTATCAGTATTACATCTGTTGAATCTGGCATAGTCAATTCATCGCCTAAGCTGAGTCTTTGCTCAACAGAATCTGACACAGGAAGTGAACTCTGAGATGAGTTTAATGATTTAGAAGAAACCATTCTATGAAGCCTTTCATTATCTTGCTTCAAACATACCATTTCATCTCGCATTTTACTTATCGTTTCCTTCAGTGATTCAAGCTGATGGGCTGAACTTAAAGCTTCTAAGCGTATGTCAGTCAGTGCCATATCCTTTTCACGTAACTGACACATCAGGACCTCTACATCTTCATTTTTGGTTGGAGCTTCCATACTCGTTCTGTAAAATGTTTTTTTGGTCAAAGTAACAATGTTATTCTAATATGTATGCACTTCATAAAAAAAAAAAAAAAAAAAAAAAAAAAAAAAACTAAAAATACCAGCAAAATAAGCTATATAATTTCAGGTGAATTACATAATTCTTCACAGCATGCACAATACTTTACAATGAATATAATTCAAAACTTCCTAGTCACCTAATTCTGTTGCTTAATCTAAGTACTGTATAAAAAGCTAATAAAAACAATTTAATAATTCACATTCTTATATAGTTGCAAATTATTTCTTGAAAAAATACTATTAATAATGTCAGCAAACTTTGTAAGTAATCAAGTCTCAAAATTATCAGATTAAAGGGACACAACAGTAATGGAAATCATGACATGACAGAAATATATTTATTATTATCTTTACTACCGTACTTAATATTTTATTGTATAAAGCCAATATTGTGTGTACTTCCCTGAAACACTGTCCAATTAATAGGGTACTTAGTCATCTTGTAAATTTACATTAATTAGGAAACTGTATAAATGTAATAAAGATGAGGAACTACTCATGAAAGCTTGATATACTTACCCTGTAGTTGAGTGACTCTCAGCATCACTCTGACCTCCAGATGCACGTTGCATAAGTGGTGAAGCAGGAGCTGAGCATTCACCTCGCTCCCAACTTTCAACATCTGACACAGAACCTCCAGTGCCATGTTTGTTCTTTTTGTGCCCACGGGAAAAAGCTTTACTAAATGAACTCCGGAGCTACGGAAAGAAATACACCTTATACACTGTACTTCATCAATTCTAACCAAAAATGTTAAAGCCAGACTAAATACTAATAAAATCAAAATGTCTCGAGAATAGAAGGTAAAACATTTTTATGATACAAGCAAAAAAAGTAATTTAAGGATTTTAATTATGTGTATTATACAGTATTACAATAATGTGATATTGTTAAAATAATAACACTGGAGTCAGCAAGTCTGAACTTAAGACTAAAGAAATGTGGGCCATTTCTTTAATTTGGAGTGATCTTCACTTTGTACAATGTGATAACATGACTTAGTACAATGTGATAACATGAGTGGTTATTGTTATTTTGCTGAAATTGTTGTTGTCAAGGCAATACGTATTACTTTCTTGACAGTTCATAAGTTACAAGACACACTTGCATTTTCCAATCTCTTGTTTTACCAAGAGCCAAAATTTATATGAAAATCACAGATCAATAAAGCTGGAAATCCTATACATACCCAACCCTTCTTTTTGCTTGATTTAGAACTATCACTTTTATCGTGATTTGATGTGTGCGATGTTGCTGAACAAGCGGAGGACAAACTAGAAACTGACTCGACAGATGTTCCTCTCACTAATTTTCCACCTAAAATACAAAAGAAAAAGTTGAAATATATTTTTTTGGCATATGACTACTAATTACACCTTGCTCTTATTAGGAAATACAAAATACCAAATGAAAACAAACACCAGAGAAATCAATGAAAATGAGTTCTTAAATTCCGTAAAGTCTTCAGAGAGGTAGCTAAAACATGAAATTGCAAATACGTAACCATATTCTGCAACAAACCTTAGTTTTACTAGGTTACTATATGCTGGGGTAATTACAAATACATAGTACATGTAATTATTTGAAGATGAATATCAAAAGTTGTCTGTTGAAGGAATCCAAGAAAAATTAAACACAGGAATACCTTAAAAAATTCTATATGAAATGTGTGAATTACTAGAAGACAGTGACTTTGTGTCTATGATGCCATTTTCATTTAGATTACTACAATAAGTCTAACAAGTTTTTATTCTAAGTTTGACACATTCAGTTACTGTAGTCTTACTGAAATGTAACAACAAATATTAAATTTTTTAATACTGTAATTTAATTACACATTACTTTAAAAGTCAAATGAAATGAGCTAGAAAAATAAAATTTCATATTAAGACTAGAAAAACTGGGAGGATGCCTGCACCTTTAAATGCAGTACGTATATGTATATTCATAGCATATGAAGTAGTACTGCTGTATGGTCTAATTCATAAGTTATTTCCAAAGGTTATTTTTATGCAATTCCTCGTATATTACTTGTATGGTTGAAATACTAATTGTACAGGTTAGCATGTCTCCTTCCATGAGAACTGCCTGCTATATTTCATAACCTTTAATCATATCACACTAAATCCTACAAAATTAGCAAGTCCCTACATCTTGTCCTACTTAGGCTAGAGTAGACTTCCTTCATGTATACTCCTTGCAACGTATCAGGAATACTTGAGAATAAAAATTATTCTTCAGAACCACAATCATTTTGAACTACATTTCTGAGGTAGGATCCTATGATGTGTCTTGTGAATTTTGCCAGTAGGAGGCTGGTTGTATGTCGAGATACTGTACATTTTTGTAAAACTTCTTCTAGGTCTTTGAAGAACTGTTCATCCTTTCATTGGATACTGTTCCCATAATGGACAGAGCTAAATCAAATGTTTTTTTACAACCTTCGATTGGTTTTAATGAAGCAGTTTTATTGCTCAAGTATCACAAGGCATTCCTGTAGTTCACTCTTAGGACCTTACTAAGAACTCATTTCCTGTCATAATTTTTATGTTATTTTAAGAGGGTGTAGAAGGCAAAATTTGTGCAAATATTGTTCACCGAATAAATACAAACATAAATAAACCATTCAACAGGCAGCAAGCTTGGACAGAGAAGATAAAAAGTAAAGAAAATGACTGTACATGCATTAACACATTTTCTTGAAGCTGTTAAAAAGTGGTAGCCACACAATTTTTTTTTCCAGTACAAAAGTACCATCAGTATTAGTACTATTCCAAAAAAAACCACAGAAAACCAACTTGAAATTTAAAAACAAGAATTTATGGACATTTGTCTTTGGTTTAAGGGAAAGGGAGGGAGAGGGATCTTTGTTATGTAGACAGTACTGTACCATGGAGCCGCTACCCATAACCCATGCTTATACGAAACCCTTAAAGACTTGAAAATGTTTCATATCATTCATGAGAAGACATTTTTGGAAGTTGCAAAGCTTTACTGTTGAGCATCAGCTAGGCCTAAACAACTGAGCCCAGCTGAGGTTGATCAACCTCAGCTTTCAAGTGGAGAAGAGAAGCCTGCTTGCTTGTTTGAAAGGTGACAGAATCTCACCAGAGTCATTAAATTCACACACTACAAGGTCTTTACAATTCCCCGTGAAAGTGTGTCTGCGCGCAAGGTCATGGTGGCCCGATTTTTCGGGTGAACTGGAACGACTGCTGGTAGTGACATTAAGCACAGAACACGAGGCAATGTTGGGAGGGTGCGAAGGGTGGTGGTTGTGGTGCCTGGTAGGGGAAGGGGTGGAGTGGTGGTGTTGTGCAGGGAACGTACTTTGAAGGCAGGCTACAGTCAACCCAGCATCTACGCTTTGTTGACGCAATGCTTCAATCGTTTTTCTTAATTCCATAACTTCAGAGTCCTGAAAGTAGATAATAATGTAAATAATTTGTTCTTCACTCCATTAGTCAGAATTAATTGACATAATATACAGTGCTGTAATGCTATGTTTTAATATGGTATAAAGACCATGTACTACTACTTGGAACAATGTACATAAAAATGGTACAATAAATGAGACACAATTACTGTGGAAAATATATTTAATTGTAGTTCAGGCCATTAATTCCAGTTCAAAACTTAAAAGATTTTTCAACAGTGCTAAAAATTTCAAAGGCAATTTAGATGCAAATATAAAATTACTGAAACTGTATGCCTTGTATTCTACATATTCTGAACTAGACAACAATATACGTATATATACACAAGTCAAGTGTCAAGTTATGCAATATCCTATATGGGTGGGAACATCATTTTCATGTTAATGCTTGACAATATAATATACTTTAAAGTGTGTGTGTGTGAGAAAAATATTACTGTACGTACTTACAAAAGTTGAAGAATGAAACAATTTTACCTTTTGCTCTGACGTGGCAGTAAGCTGTTGCAACCTGTTGGTCATATTTGTGAGCGACTGTTCGAATGCTGCCACGACATGAGCCTGGTGGGAAACACAATTTATAATTGGAAACACAACCACAGTCAATTTAAAATCTAAAAAAAGGACAATGTATAACAACCAGCCAAAGTTGATTTAAAATCTAAGAAAAAGAACAGTGTATAACAACCAGCCAAATAAAGGTTTCCAAAAAAATTGTTGATCTAAAGGAGGTAGTGTAAACATTTGACAACTCATAATTTTGCTCTGAGAGTATCATATGGAATAACCAAATAGTTCTAGTGCCAAATCATCAGACCAAACTTTCATAAATTAAATCAGTATCAAAGGGCAGAAATAATTACCGTATTCATGAAGTTGAAAACTGAATTCTGAAAAGGAAAAAATAGTTAACAAAAAGCAATCCATCAAAAAATTTTTAACCAACTTTTATTAAGTATAGTGAAGTGACAATAAAAAATCATGCATAAATTCCTGAACAGGCAAATAAAATTTTTGTTTAAAATATTGCATTTTCCATGTTTATACAAAAAACACAAAACCACAGAAACTTAATTCTTACTAACAGACAAAATCAGTAATGACATCCATGCAATTAATGTCTTTTTGGCTGGTTGCTTTCAATATATATATATTTTTACAGGATTAGTTTGTGTTATGTTCATACATGGACAATCCTGTTTTATGTAGTAATCTCTTAATTTGTAGGGTACATAAAAAAACACGAGGCACTAGCTTTCTAAATATAAATAAAATCCAATGTAACCATACTCTAGTTCTAGATCTATACTGCTCTACATAAAGAAGTGATACTGTAAACATAAATATAGGCAATAAACTGCTTTCTTACTGAAGTCATATAATACTATATCACCAATTTAAAAACAAGATTAATGTGATACTTCAAATAGTACTTTCAATTATTAACAAAGTAGTATGTACATAAGTAAATTTTTTAAGTCTTTCATAAGCCAGTCTCACAATAATATCTACCACAGGATTCATTTAGTAATGTGCAAACTGGTCAGTCCCACTAAAATGTATGAAAATACATTATATATTTACAGTCACAAATTTATTCCACTTCAGAAATATTAGTTAAATACCTGAACTAGTACTCAAAGACAACCAAAGCAGGAAAAAAAATGCTAATTAGGGATTGTACATTTTAAGGAACCATCATCAAAGGTGTAGAAAGGGAACATGAGTTTTTGTTACTCTGATTAAAACCCCATCTACTACACTTGTCAACCTAAGATACTTGACCACAGTATTCCTTTCATTCACAATGCAACATGATTATGTCTATGAACTTACATTAGTTGTAAGTTGATTTGTTAAGGTTCCAACTTTATCTTGGGCCTCTGCTAGTTCTTTCCTTAATTTCCTAATTTCAGCTGCTTGCTTCTCTTCCTGAGAGCTATAAAGTGATGAGGATGATGAAACCAATGATAAAGATGAACCATGACCTGAAAAAGACACCAGAGTTACTTTAGATCAAAGCAAGATAAGAGACACAAAATGATCATGCAACAGCAAAATACATTTAAAAATTTAACAAAACCAAAGAAATCGCAAACTCCATAATTATAAAAAACTGCAGACTAACATTAGTTTCCATCAGCTTACATGTGACCCTATGGTATAAGTATCTTACATTTGAAAATAGACACATTTCCATGAAAAGTAGAAAAGAAAGTCCTCTTGGATTATGTCTCAATTTATAGCAAGAAGAACATTCCTTACAAGTCAGTACAGTACATCAAAATTACAGCACTCCCACTATACAGGTTCTTTGAAAAATAGTAATTTATTACTCGAGATACTTACAGTCATCATCTTTAGAAGTTCTGGGAATAACTGTAGAGTAATATGGTGAGCCCCGAACAGTATTGAGAGGAGAAATTGGCATTCTAGCGCTACCTGGAGGTGTTGGACTAGTTGGCTGTGATGCATGATAAGTTTCCCTGCCACTTACATTGCTGCTGTAGAGCTTTTCAGACTTTGTGGATCTGTTAACATACATAAAATAGACTAAATTAGTTTCAGAAAAAGCAATGGTAAAACAAATAAAACAGCAGCAGAACTGATAATCATCACCAGTAAAGTATTTTGTGTACACAATGTACAAAAATTCCAAAATGAAATAATTATGCAAGGCCTTGAATAAGTACAGTAAATTGCAATTTGAATATTGAAACTTACCTTCAAGTAAACAAATATGTAAATGGACAAAATATTCATGCAAAGAATTACATTCTTTTCGCAACAATTTTACATAAAAATGGCAAATCATCAGAGAAAAACAAACTCCAAAACCTTAAATAGAGCTTTAAAAACAAACTCAAAACTCTGAGATACAAAGCTAAGCCCTTCTAAATGAAACATAAATTGATGGCTGCAATACTGAACTTTAATTGAGCTGATAAAGAAAAGAAATTTATTCCAATGAAACTCTGTGGTTGAGAGACAACTAATATTTTACACCATGACACTACTTTGCATTGGTACAGCATTTATCAAGCACCTAACACATGGCAAATACTGCAGTACATATATCAATGTCCACATTACTGCAGTTTCTATATGACAGATGTTAGTAAAGGCAATATGTAGCTGATTGATATACAAACTGGTCTTACTACATCTGTCATTATCTATTTGCCATCTCACTGCCCAATTATCATATGTAGCACAACTAAGGTTTCTAGTACTGTACAGTAGAGAAAAAGTCCTTTTGTGGGTCTATGACAATGAAAATAGCATATTTCGCACTACAGTATCTGATTTAGTAATACAGCAACAACAGAGATCTACTGTTCCTACTAAAAAAATAAATAAATAAATAAAAAATGAAGGCAAGCATTAATCATTATAAATGGCACATATAAAAAAGCAAAGCTACTACCATAAACTGTAATGCTTCAAAGCCATACCTAGGGAAGGTCCTTTCAATAAGATGGCTGCGGGCAGGATAAATTATTTGTTATTGACATTAAAAACCTAAAAACAACTTTCCAAACTTTGACACTCCCTCAATACAAAAATTTGTTGACAAATCTTATATTAAGGATAACAAAATGCCTTGCAAATACACCAGAGCCAGAAGGTTTTTCATGCTCCAAAAACAACTTCGTGACAAAAGAAATGACTGTACTTTTCAAAATGGAAGTGACTTGTAGATATTCATACCAAATAGGCAGTAAATGAACAAATCAAAAGCACTAAAAGCTGAGATTGGTTTCAAATGTGCGTAACAAGCGACGACAATGCAAAATATCAAGTATACTGTAATTATTATTTCAAAATGCTTGTTGGTACTTTTTTAATTATAAAAAAATTGTATACTGTACTGTTCCCTTGAGTTTTTCTTTTTAAAGAATGGAGGATCATGTAGACTGAAACTGAAAAATCCATACACATTAAGATGCCTCTTTACATTTTTACTCTCCTATAAATAAAGCTAGCTTATGAAATTCAGTGCCAGTAAGGCAGTGTGAATAAAAAGTTCTAATTTGCTTCATTCACCACTTAAATATTCATAAAGCCTCTTTATAGCTATTTTCCTTTAAATCAAAAAGATTTTTACATAAAATCCTATAATGTATTGAAAGAAATGTTGACATCATGGGGTAATGTACTCATCATCTCATTTAAAAGACAAATATGTGACATCTTACTGTTAAATTATTCTCTGTGTACTTAATGTACCATGAAAAGTTGCACATAAGTTATATAGTTTAAAGCTTACAAAATTATATAAAACTTGGGAAGGTTTACAGCTTTATTATAGGCTTTACTGTATGCACAGTAATTCGATATGTAATCTGCAAAGCATCTAAATTTCTTATATATGTGTGTCATAAAAGAACTACATACAATATGGTTGCTGGGTGTACTAATAAAAGTAAATGAAACCAAATGATACAGTATTTAAAATGAACACACAAAGTTTATATATTACGATTTCATATTTAGGATTTCATACTGTCTTGAATGTGTCTTGAATCGAAATCTTGGATGACACTTATAGTTAAATTAGTTTATTTATATGTAGACTAAAGATAACCTTCATGTGATAGATAATCTTACTCTTGAGCTACAAAGACAAACTTGTTTACCTTGAGCCTCTTGACTTTCTTAAAAATAATTAAAATGTTCAAAATGATACACTAAATAATCATTGTTATGGTATAGTTACTATAGTAGTTAATGCAAATGATTTAATAGGGAAAACCTAGGAGAAAATCAGTATGAACACCCCCAAAGCAAGAAGACAATTACCACCATTACAAATAATACAAAAAATACGAAAAACAAATAAGCTGTGAATATCTATCACACAAGGGTAAAAATGCACTATATACTGATAATTTGTTGAAGGTGCAAAGCAAAACTGAAAGCAGTCAGAATTTTCCATTATCTGTAAGCTATTGTAATGCTAATAAAATTCAGTTTTGGTTATTTGGTTATTTCATTCACTGTGGAAATATGGGAGAGCAAAACCAGATTCTTTACCTAACACTATTGGAGCGAGCAAGTCTAGGGGAGGGGGAAGAGGACATTTCCCGCTGGTGCATCATTAGGCGGGCTTGTGTGAGGCTGGTGGCTCGAGCGTGCTGGATTTGTGCAGCTATGCTCGAGGCGCTTGAGCTTATACTTTCCATACTCTCTGCTTCTGTAAGACTGCCACCCAAGGGTCTGTTTTTAAGGAAGCCCAGGTATGAAGCTGTATTAGCAAAACTATTGAGAGTAAATTGATTCAACACCATTCTTTATAAACACATTTGCATTCATGGACTGGACTGAAAACCTTTCAAGGTGAAATTTTAGTGCACTTCAATGCTAATGGAAATCTAAAATCATCAACAGCTCCCATCAAGCAGTGACTATTCACAGACAAAACACAGAAACTGACTGTAAGGTGAAATGTGTACACAAAGGACAAATTCATGATGTATATTACTTACCTTGTAGGTGCAGAAGCTACAGATCCAGCATAGTTACTTCTCGAAACCCAAGAGTATGGACTACTATAGGGACTTCCACCGTACTGCAATTCAGCATAGTTGGAATATGGGGAATCACTTAATGAGCCATCTGTAGGTTTCATGCGAGGATTTCTCTCTCTATAATACGGAGATGCATATTGTCCATAATCTCCTACATGCACCTTACTATAAGGTGATTGCATAATCCTCTCACGCACACTTTGAGACAACTGTGCTGCCACAGGCCCATTCAGAGAATACGACTTAAGCTGATACTTTCGACCTAAAGATCCTGAAGAATATTCACTGTCACTGTGGACTCCACTAGACATGTAATGCAAGTCACTTGTTGTTTGAGTTCCACCTGACACTTTAAGCTTTGTCCTCGGCCTTTCTAGGCTGTGACTAGAACCGTCGTGACGAGAAGCACTGCCACTATCAACTTCCTTCACGGACTTACTACCTTTTGAACTTCCTGTACTTGACATGCTGCCTGTACTGGTAGTTCTTTTGCCATTGTAGCCAAAGTTACTAGGAGCCGTTTTAGGATTCTGAATCTTCTTGGAGTCACCATTTAGCTGTGGTGACATGGCAGACATGCCCCTATCTTTACTACTTCTTTCCCCTTCTCTTCTTTTCTCACTGCTTGTTCCTTTTTTCTCTACCTTTCTAGATCCTCCTGAAGAATTTGAAACAGGATTACTGTTCATTCCAGGACTACTGGGCATACCAGTCTGAGGTGAGCCTAGATTGGATTTTTTGTGGTCCATCTTGCGTGAACTACTACCAGAAGCATCTACACCTTTCTGGAGCTCCTTCGCTGAGCGTTCAAGACTTCCCTTGCCATTTTCTACATACTTTTTCCATTGTGTATTTGATATTTGTCTGAAACAAAATCATTATTTAAATGTTGTATTAATTCTGTTATATCATTAATAGCATTAATGGTACAGATAATTTTACGGTGTAATACGTATCAGCATGTCTGAGTAAAACATTACTAAGGATACTCACTTGAAGGCACTATTGTCTGTTTGTTGGGCACTCTCTGTTTTCTTGACATGGGCCCTGCTAGAGACAACTTTATACATGCCGGAGGGGTCTACGCCCATGGCCATCTTTCTAGGTGAAGAACCACTGAGTCCAACTGGAAGCTTCAGTCCCAATTCTTTCATACTACGGCCCTTTATGTATATATAAAACATATTTTAAAATACCTTAAGGTACAACTAAATTTTAATTTTAAATTATTTATCATTTATGCCATTCCAATAAACTTCTTATCTCAAGTCACAGATAATTACCACTAAACGAACAAAATAGTACATTATAATCCCAATGGGTGATGTACTACTACTCCTACAACTGTTTATTCCTACAATCAACTACTTTCTTGAGAAACAGATGTGGTACTATACAGTACCTAATATGTAATTTGTACTTGAAAGAATTTGTAAAAGAACAAATGTAACAGTCCCTGAGGTTTAATCTGATTTACTTCCTTTAGCCCTAACCCGATAATAAGTCATGGTCCAATTGTACACCATAAATTCTCATATTTTCAGTGAGAAAAAACTCATTTTTTCTGGTGTCATATGGTTTATCAAAGGTAAAGAGTTTCAAGCATTCCTTATTGTATCATAGTAGTACTTACAGGAATACGAATAAGTAGTCACCTTTACACTTAAGTGTGTTCCCTTTCTCAATGATCACAGGTGGTAAGTTTATTTTTAGATTAGACTGCAAGTCCACAATGGTACCTAAGGCAACTTTTAAATATAAGACAGTGGCTCACCGAGATTTAAGTTTCTATATTGTCTTTTCATTCAATTTACAGTAAGTAGAAACCTTCTTTTTTAGCACTGGCACGCACAGTCTTTGCAAAGATATATGACGACGAATTAATTTGTTGTCAATGTTTAAAAGGAACCTTTTTTTTTTTTTTTTTTTTACCCCAGAGAAAGAAACTGTGGTAAGATGTGAGCAACAGTCTTAATGACTTTAAAGATGATATTCTTAATGGACACTTGAAAGTGCACCTCCACAGTAGGTACAGTACTTTTACATCGAATTGGGTGATGCAAAGGTTGACCGGAGACATTGTGCTCAATTTGACAGATAGTACGTACATAACATGACAACGTTGAGACCATTTTCCCACTAAGATGAAACTGCAAAGTCAAAATTTTACCAAGGTACTTCTTGTACACAGAAAAATGTAGCAACTAGTTAAGACTTTCAACACTGCTCTAAAAAGGAGAGGTTCTAAAAGAGCTAATTATGTCTAAGAATCTAACTTTACAAAATCAAGTCTTCCCTGCCGATTTCACAAGCATCATCCTGGATTTTACCTTCGCATAAGCTGGGTGATCTGATGACAGCGATGATGAGAGAACTTCCTCAGCAGACATCTCATTCAGGGTGTCACTTACCCCTGAACTTAGACTGCTGCTGTCGTCAAAACTGTGTGTGAGAGAGAAAGAATAATGCATGTTTAGATGAATCTTAAAAATAAGAGTCAACATCTCAAACACTGAAAGTAAAATAAAAGCAAATTACATGTCTGACCCCTGGACAAAATGTTTCCCCTACCAGTTCCTGCTGCATGGAAAAACTATCATTAGATACAGTCTTATATTCTAATAACAGTTATGAAAGGTGAATAAAGCAAATATCTACAAACATGCGTCAAAAGAACAGCAACGTAACCATTCGAACAAAGAAATTGAGTAAATCGCATTATAACCATAATGCCATTTTAGACAAAAGAACAATACCTTTTCTTTGTGAAATTCATGAAGGGTATTGCGACAATAGCACCTATAGAGATCAACAGCCTCACTTGAAAATGATCATGGAGATCATTACTATATATCAAAAGTGTACTTGTTTCCTTTTATAAAGGATAAACTTTCATAAATGTAATTCTAACGTGACTGTTCAAACAACACATAACTAATATTTCTCTGGAGAAAACCATGGTAATCTAAACAATAAAGAAAAATTGAATGAAAAGTTTTAATAGAAACAAGAAAGAGTAGATCTCAAAGTTAAGTGACATAAATATCATATACAGGAATTACGTCTACGTATATATAATAAACGTTTTAAATTTCACTGTAATATATGGCATATTCACATAAATGAAAAAAAGTACCCAACTCCAGTAAAAAAAAAAATTCATGTCCATAATAGGATTCTGTACTGTACCCTTTTAACGTAAGCCTTCGTTAAAACAACACCTCAAAAAGATCTTACCCCATATTTCAAAAAATATATATACCAACACGAGCATAACCTAGTTGCATTCAAATTCCGACTTCTTTTAACTATCTGCTGAAATCTCAACGGAATAAAGCGAATGATTACTATCCAAAGAATAAAAAATTCTTAAAATAAATAAAAATTCTGTAACACGAACAAAACTTAAGATGTTTGATGTGAGCAGTCAACCAACACGCCTCCCCCACACAGCCAAGAAAATTCATGTCGAGTGAGCTGAAGGATAAATTGGTGTTCAATGGCCGGGTCACGGTTAATGGGCATGATGTAACCTACTTTTTCATTTTTGTTTTTTTTTTACACAAAGATCCTCTGAGCTGCTGCACCGGGATGTCTCGGTGAATCCATTAGGATCACAAAAGGTCACTAACAAGGAAAACAATTCATAAAAGGATGACTAATGAAGACTAAATAGGAGTGGAAGGGAAGCAGGTTAATATGTCTGTCTCTTAGACAGAGTGACATGTCTCGGCATTTGCATATAACAAATCAGTGCCATTCAAACCCAAAGAAGCGAATGGTGCGGGTCACAGCGGAAATAAATTACGAACTCAATGTGGAAGAAAAGAAATTGTGACTTACAGAAGGGAAATTCAGGACATACAAGCTTGTTTTAAAACGAAATTCACAATAATCTTTCCTGCTTTCTTCCCCTGCTTATGATTTAGGGTTCTCCTTTCCAGACTCTATAAGAAGGAAATTAAGAGGATGTAGTGTACCTACAGAAGAAAGGTAGTACCACTTGAATTAAAATATCAATGTATCACTTCAAAGAAGTATTACACACATGTGATGGAGAATAGTGAAACTAGGCTATTTGGAATAGTCTTTATGCAGATATACTACTTTCATGACAATTATTTTGAAATTTCAAATTCGAATTCAGTAGTATAAAATTCCAGCATTTGAGGTTGAAGTTGTCATTTTGGTTCAGGTTCATGTAACTCTCCTAACGGCCTTCCCTTCGCGAATTTCATGTTCTTACACTTCTTCTAATTCCTAGAATTAACCTTATGGTTAGACTTCCCCCAGCCTTACCCTGTAGTATTTGTAATGTGGCGTTCATTTCGTACTACTATAAGGGCAAGTTACTAGGAAACCGCTTAGCAGTGGATGGCTGGAGGCATTCGTGTTTACATGCTAGCCAATTATGTGCAGAATATGTCAGAGAGAGGGAAAGGGTCTGAATGTTTGCATAGGCCGTGATTGCATTTCCCCGCTTTCAGTTAAACACCCACAAACTAACTTATGTTTCAGTCTAGTCTCTAAAAAATAACCTCATTCGGTTTTACCTCATCAAATAATCTTTTGCCAGAAGGGGTACAAATGGCTCTCCAAGGTTCACTTTTTATCAGGTGTTTGGAAGTTTTGAACTGTTCCCGGTTGGAAATGTTTTTTTTCTTTATCCAAGTATACTTAAGGTAGAATTTGATGGCTTTTGAAAAGATTTAATCATTTTGGAAAATCTAATAATTTCTGGTAGAATTCCTGCCACATTAAGATCAACCAAGAAAATTACCTGATATTCAAATGCGCACTGAACTAATTTGCGATAGCTATTTTAGGAGACTGCATAATAGATAACTGTGACAAACATCAAAGTGTGGGGACAGGTTTCCTGCAGATATTGCAAATCATGGTTCAGTCCCTGCTTTGGATACTAGCTGTACAAGCAATCAACCATGGAGCACGTACACTAAGACTAACACCTTCCATTGTCAGATTCTAAACACCCCCCCCCCCCCCATCATCCTAACAACAAGAATATGAAAACATTACAGCATATTATACCTACGAAGCATTAGATTTTAGCATTTATAATGAGGTTATTTTTTATAGACTAGACTGAAGTATGAGTTAGTTTGTGGGTGTTTGTTGCAACAAGTTCATAAGTCAATAGTTCGTGAACGGAAACATACAATGCCCATATAAGTCAGGGTTTATCCAAGTATTTTTCAGCTATACCAACTCTTCACATGAGAGATAAATATCATACGAAATTCCGTCCAGAATATCAATATCATTAACAAAATGCCTTATTAATACATTTTGCCCTATGAGCGTCATGCAGGTGTTCTGTAGCCGCGCAGCATTTCTCAACTCTTATGTCATTATCAAGAATCAGGAAGTTTTCTACTAAGTACGTAACATACATGCAAGCAGACACACACACACACACACACACACACACACACACACACATATATATATATATATATATATATATAGATATATATATATATATCATAATATATATATACTATTATATATATAATGTATGCAAGCAGCATGTATGTTTGCAATACGAAAGAGAAAGAAATACATAGAATAAAAGGAAAAATGGTAAACGTCGTCCTTGGCAAGAGCAAATATCCGCCTTATCTAGCCACCACCTTTAGATCCCAAGGTAGTACGTCACGGACCAAGCAGACCATCCAAGTTGGTCCAGACATAAATACCCCCTAATCCCTCGGACATGGCGCCTCGGCTGCACTCACGCACAGACTTCCATCCTCACATTCGTCGAAAACTGTACCAATCATAGATTGCGCTGGGTTTACGTTACCTCAATTTGCTTAGCTGTGCTTCATGATAAAGAAAAAAAAATGGCAAAAGTCAGGAAGCTACACTTTTCATAAACGCATACATAGACACACACACGATATATATATAATATATATATATATTATATATATATATATATATATCTATATATATAATATATATATATATATATATATAATATATATTTATGAGAGAGGGGGGAGGGGTACCCAGATGACAAAATAAGAGGAAAGCTAGTCACGTTTCCACTGAAGTTCATTAAACATTAAACACATAATTCTAAAACGAAAACGAAAAATTACCGCCCCCAAGAATGCTGACAGTAAATCAGAGACGTTAACAAAAATGATCCAAGCAATGAAAGAGTGAAGTTTTCCAACCTCTTTGGGAAACTGTAAGGACAATTGTAAAGAAGTCTAGGAGATATCTGAAATCCAGAAAAATACATTAGTTCGACTCTCCGTTGGATCAATATCGACAAAATAAAACTATGATTCATACAGTGATCTCTGCAATACTCAACCAAATCGGATATACAAAATGTCGCAGCGAGTATGAATCGCTTCCTGCCACAACGGAGACTATAAGAGAAATGGCAGGAAAACAAGAGAAAGGTCTGTGATCTCAGCCAATACTGCTTTTGAGAGCATTACAAAGATGCGAAATGAAGAGCATCCGAGATAATACTCGAGATAATGCTAAACATCTGTTAACAAAACACAATACAAAAAGTAAATGGCAATTAATATTACTAAATCCCGTAAGATTAGAGAGAAGCAACAATTTTGTCATTTCAGACCTGGAATTTTACCAGAATGAGACCAGTTTCTATCGGAAAATCCCCAAATTCAAGAAAACAGAAAGGACACGAAAAAATAAGGAAAGGGGAAGTATAAAGACGTCAACGTGAGTTTCCATAAAACGAATGAACGACTGTGTAACCCCCAGATTATTTTGCTATCATAACAATTACTTAATAATATTCAAAGTCGATTCTACTTGCACGCCCAGGTAGGTTCCAATATGAAACTAATGAGAACAACATGGAATACATGAAACACAAAATATGACCTCATTGCATTCATCGCTACGCTAAGATCTTGCAACTCTAAATGACGAAGTGGATAACAAAGGACACCCTAGTGAAAAGAAGTAAGGCCCATTTACATTCTCAGGACCCAATGTTCTGACAAGCTTTCAAAAACCCGTAAAAATTATTTGTAATTTAATTATAACCTTGCTTTTTCTCTCATAACTTACAATTACTAGGATAATATTCATCTGCTTGTCTAGTAATATAAGTTATTTTAAGGGTTCTTTTCTCTGTTTTCAGAATATTCAATTACTTTAGATATGATTACAACGACTGCGAATTTTCCTTCAAATTATTCTTTATGACATGACTGATGGTCATTAAAATAAAGATGCCAGAATGTTCAATAGTGTGCACATTTCTTCACCTTAAGGAAAGGAATGACGAAAAAAAGTGTATAGGTAAAGAATCCAATTAGAAAAATAGTGTCATATTTCGTGAAAAAAAATAAATAAAAACATAAGTAATAAGCAAACCACAACTAACATGCATATCTATAACTATGTTTACCTAATGAACACACAACCACTTAACACTTTTCTGGGATGATGTTGCTAGGCCACAAACCACTTTCATGGTTTTTCAATGGGCTTATGTGATGACGGCGTCTAACATTTCCAGGTGGTCAACCATCCCAGCACTAATCAGAACCAACTTCATTAACATTTGCTGATTGGATGACTAACATTCAGGAACGTTGTGTCATTATATATATATATTATATATACACACACACACACACACACATATATATATATATATAATATATATATATATATATATATAATCTTAAATTTGTCTAGGAATACTGCGTGCATTTCTAATCTGTGGTTCTGTGAGTGTACTCCGTGCTCGCGTCTGTGGGAAGCAAACGCGCACGCAGGACATGGAAACCTTAAAAGAAAAAAACCCTCCTCCCCCCTCTCTCTCTCTCTACATCACCCCCCCCCCCCCATACTCATGTTTACAGAAAATCAGAAGTTTTCTAAAAGTGATGCCGCTTTTGCTATCGACCATCAAATGATACTTTAAAAGCATGAAAGAATAATTTCTGACTAACAGCGTATACTTTTTGAACAGAACGGAGAGAGAGAGAGAGAGAGAGAGAGAATGTCTTTTATTCTCTCGTATATAAGATGACATAAAATGAATGATGGTGCTGATGATGTTAATGAGGGTGACAAAAAATGTTACATCAGAAGCTAAACTCGCACAATTTGTTTACCAATTCTGACATCAGAAGCATTTGAAGAACGCTTCTCTTAGCTTAGAGTCCTGCTCAAAGAGACGTTCATACCTAGAGCTTGAGTGGTTTCCGGTTAATGACTTATTCCCGGTAACAAGTATTTTAGTGTTCGTCCTTTCGAGCGTCCATTTAGTGACTACATTGAATCCTTGGCGGTCTGACCACTGTCATCAGCAGAACAGATAGCCTAAAGCCACAATTACAATCATGTCAGATTGCCTTAACCTCTGTCATTACTAACCTGTATATTTTCTATCTAACAAAATTTGAAGCCTTAAAATGTGAACTGCATTCTAAAACTTCGCGATATATGAGGTTATGTGGCATATTAAACTACAGTGATTGCTCCAATTTACAGACATAATTCTAATAACAGATTTAACGTCACCAACTGTAATTAAATTACTGCAAAATGTTCACATGAAATGAGTAAAAACTTTATTATCAGAGTTGAAATATGAAGCCTTCAATAAGATAAATTAGTGCAATGACTCGCACTCTTGTTCCCTTGTTTAATAATTTTACACACACACATATATCACCACTATTATATATATATATTATATATAATATACTATATATATTATTATTATATATTACTATAATATTATTCGTATATATATATATATCTATTATATAATATCTATATATATAGTATAGATATATATAGATAATATATATCTATATATATATCTTATATAGGATAAGAATATATAGATAGAATATTATATATGTTAATGATTATTATATTTATATATATATATATATATTATATATATATATATATAGAGAGAGAGAAGAGAGAGAGAAGAGAGAGAGAGAGAGAGAGAGAGACAATTACAAATCCAAAATGGAATTCACAAATTTGCAGCTATTTACACGAGAAATATAGATTGAACATAAAAAAATTTTGGGTAAATACATTCGAACACAGTAACAATTTCTCACCTAATAGATTCCCACAGCTGAAAACATAACTAGAAATGATACCAACAGATGCATTATAAACTCCTCTTGGGGAAGTATTAATAAAAAAAAGAATCTGCTATATTCAGGCATGTCACTCTCAGTAATAACACAAGAATCAACAGAAATGAAATGGATGAAGAAAATGTCAAGCGCTTACTCTGCATCGTAGGAATAGGAGTACCGGTGACGAAAGTAAGCGTCGTCGTAGGAGGACATTGTTTACAGACAGAAGTTGATGGGAGGCCTTAAGTAGGAACGAAACAGACAAGTGAAGCCTTGGACGGGGAACAGACCTAGAAGCAGTAGTTGAAGAATATGAAATTGTGTGCTGGTGACCATGGTCTCTTTTGACAAGAGATGACAGGCGGACAGAGTTCTCTTCAAGACTACTTCGTTTTCAGCCTCATCTCTTTCATCCAAAGAGTATTATAATGCACCATTTGAGTTCATTGCCTTTCCTAGTGGGTTACTTCATTTTCTCAAAAGATTCATTGCATTCACTGTACGAGATTTCTTTAAACACTAAGAAGTGGAATTTTCCCGTTTATTTTTCATATAAATTTTCTTTTTCTGAACTGCACATTTCCTGGTTCAAATATCTTCTATTTGCATATTTTTTCCTCATTTTCGGATCAAAAGTTTTTATAGTTCATTTCAAAACAACGCATTCGAATACCAGGAAAACTTGACTCTTTCCAGAATATCGAATTATGCTTAAAGTCAGTTTTACTCATTAAACAACGACTGTAATGTGGGTATTTTCTTAGCAGAACTTTATGTCGCTCCAGTGTTCATAAAAGTAGAATTTCTCAGTCTAGCAGACACCAGCTGTAAAATCTTCATTAGAAGAATTTGCACTCCAATAATTGTGCCACGGAAAATCCTGCAACAACTTCCACTCAGCCTTCTATTCTAAAACCCAAACCGAAAGAAACAATTTTCGAAGTCCGATTTGAGATTCCCAATCAGCCAGAAAGAACCCCTTCCTTTCGCTCTGCTGATGTTATCGCCTTCAATTTTTACAAGTGTTTTCGGAGAGAGGAAATTATCTGTGACCGTCAGTGTTTCACAACTGTAGTTAACTTCAGGTCTAGCAGGTTACTGGCCGCTGTTTAATGCGGTTCATGCATGTTAAAGAACTTCACTTTGTTCAATAACTTACATCTCCAAAATACAGACAACATCTAAATAACGAAGTAAATCACATTCAGTTATGGTCTTTTCCCGTAAGTTCGCAAAAATATTATCTTAATGATGAAAACCACAAACAGTGCAAAAGTTACATTTAACACACAGTGATTAGCAACTACGTGAACAAAACCCACACATAATTTTTCAAGGAGTTTTAGCAAAAAGAACACAGGATCTCTTTGAAATACGAAAACTGGATTCGAGAACCATTACTTATTAAAAATTACGGAAAATTTTCCTTTTAAAATCACAAAATGTACAGAACGAAACTTCTTACTAGAAAAACTTAACCTAATGAAAGGACATTGTTTATTAACACAGTGACAATGCAAGGATCATTCTTAAACCGAAGCGACAAATATTTGGTGACTCACGAAACAAACAAATCTTCACATGGTCTTTTTGTTATCATTGCTAAGTTATACATTTCGTCCACACTGAACACACGGCATACTTCAACGTCTTTTAATTTTTTCCTATTAACGTTGGTTACGTAAATACTCAGAAAAGGACGATTAATCACGACAGTAAAAGAGCGCCCGTCTTGGGGCTGGGGCGGGATGTCTTCAGTTGGTGTTTCACTCGATAGTCACTCACGAGCCTTCGATATATCACAAGAAATCACAGCGGTTGACACGGGGTCGTCGAAGGGAAAGGGGAAACGATGGAGGGTATCAACTTTTGTCCACCAATCAGCTCTCCTAACTTTTTCCCTTACTGTTAATCATGAACGAATCTGTTCTACCGTTTCTTCTGTAAAGCATGTACAGATTTCAGTGTTACACACGTCATATTGGCGGCGAAGAAATGTATAGAGTACTTCTAAGGAAAACATTAATTCCGAGGCAGTAATGTGTGTAAAATGTGTCTGTCCAGATATTCTCGTTTCTTCAATACTATTACAAGAGTCAACGAAAAAGACATTGAAAATATTTTTGGTGGTGTAATAATAATAATAATAATAATAATAATAATAATAATAATAATAATAATAATAATAATAATAATAATAACTAACAGAGCAATTTCCAGCAACAAATGTTTAAATGAACAGCAAACCAGATTTCAAACAATCCTAAGCTATTTTCCCATAAAAAAAACCCTGATACAGTTTCACACAACCACGATTGATACTTTATAAATAACAAAGAATTTTAACTTAACAAGATACAAACACAGACCCTTCTTCAACAATGAGAGTAGAGCATCTCCTGCGAAACATAATTCTACAGCCAAGTAATTCCTCGGAAGTATGAGAAGTATTGGTAGTAGTAATTACACAGATCGACAAAACGAACGTGTTCACATCTCCCGTAGAAAATTTTAGTTCTCCGACACAGCTAAACGAAAAATAAACGTCTCACACACAACCACATCACAACGGAGCAGAGGCCCTTTGAGTTTAAACACTTTATTTAAAACACCCAAAAGGCGGAACCGTTCACTTGTGCAAATAACACTCGAAGTTGCATAAAGATCGCACCGACTTTCATACAAGACCTTTGAAAGGGACGCGAAAGCAATCGAGGTGTTTGAAAACGCTGTGCCCCAAGAAAAACACAAAACACAAAATCCCCGCCAGTTCATCAATACAGCACAAAACACGTTCAGGCCCAGCCTCAATGGAAGGCAATAACGCCAGAGGGTCAAGTTTATGAAGGTAACAATGCGTGCATATGAACACACACTGCAAGAGCAGAATACTCGACCGCCTTATATCACTCTTAGCGGCCTACATTTCCCTCCGGTCAATCAAGCCGAGAGGTTCCCTTTATTAAGATTCCGTGGCTACTCGCCAAAACTCCAGAGGACTCGTCCCGAAGAACATGGTGAGGTGGTGCCTCGCTCGACTAAAATTTAGACCGATGATGACAACGAGACATAATACCACCTTTCTGTCAGTGCCAAATGCTATTATTCTATAGTCAGCTATGAATAGAATATATGTATCAGAGAAGATTTCAAAACAACCTTATTCAACGAATCCAACGGAATGTTGTAAGAGAATTCTTACACGAGGAAAAAATCAACAATATTTCAAGATGGCCGCCAAATAGCTCCAAAGATAGCTTCACAAGATCGTCGCCGAGGGATATTATGCAACATACTGTCTTGAATTGTAATAGAGGGGATGTTGCACTAGAAAAATAAAACTTGACTTTTCCGAAAAAATAATGGAATGTAGTAAAAATATTAAATAATAAAAAAACAAGACTCACAAAAAATTATAATTTACAGGAATTACTGACTTACAAGAAATTACGCAAAACGATAACTAATAATTATTAGGGAGATAGATTCGAAACAGAAAAAAACCATGCGGATTAAAAAAAAATAAGAATTCAAAACACGTTATTTTAAATTCATTACCTCTGTCCATGCAAGGAAAACGATACAGTTAAAGCAACGGTCGCGTTTCTGAAAAGACTCGATACACAAAACCCAACAAAACATCGTCTTCCACAACCAATGAAGACCAACAGATCTTGTAAGGGATGAAAGTACAGTAAGTGAAATATAGCGACACCCTTCCTTAGAGTTTTACTGTCTCTCATTGATTTCAATGACGTTAAGACAAAATCATCCAAACAAGCATTTTTTTTTCTTTTACAGATCATCCTTAGTTTGTTTGTTTGTTTGTATGGTGATTTTACGTTGCATGGAATCAGTGCTTATTCAGCAGCGGGGCCAACGGCTTTCGTGACTTCCGAACGACATCGAGAGTGAACTTCTATCACCAGAAATACACATCTCTCACACCTCAATGGAATGGAAGACCATACCGATCACGCCACTGAGGCGCTTAGGTCATCCGTAGTAGAATTAATGAGTTTGCGAGTAATATTTAGCAAATAAAGCTTACTTGCCTAATACGTAATGTAGATTCCCATGAGTTTGCAATCCGAGCCCTACCACTGACGAGAAATAAGAAAGCCTTATGCTGAAACATAGCTTGATCACGCGCACATTTCCATAATTAAAGCAAGATTGAAAAATTCCCGCAACACTTTTTTATCGACTTCACGGGACCGACCCGATGAACTTCAAAGGAGATTTTCAGTGATGACTAACAAATGAGGTAGATGGCATACGACCATGAGATCAAGCATTCATTTTTTTCTAAACAATATCAAAAGGCAGGAAAAAATCTCGAGCAACAGAAAGAAAAATGGAATATAAAAAGAGAAAGGACATGAGAAGCCCACTTCTTTGAAAGCGTCGAGAGAGTTCTTTGAGGGTTTGTGATGGGACAAAGGACGCACATTCGTGGTTGTCAAGAGCAAAGGTTCATAGAAGACGGTGAAGTTTATTTCTTTTTCTCCGATACACCACTCTCCGGTTTCCTGTCGTTTCCTTCCTTTTCTTTTCTCGGAATCTAATTACGATGGAATCAGGATGATCTACTGGTACTCACAATTCATTCAAGTAATCAAAGCGTCAAATAAGAACAACTGTGTCACTTCAAAGGAAAATACGTATATCGATATGAAATGGAGCCTATATATAATATATATATATATATAATATATATAGTATATATATATATATATATATCTATATATGACTAAACAAATGACAATTAACGATCAGTTCTGTTTGAATTAACCCACAACCACTTTAATAGGCAACATCCACTTAATTATATACCTCGAGCAATGCTAAAATTATAAAATGTATGTATGCATGCATATAACACTAACATATTCATAAACTCTTCACCAATCTGCCTATTTTATTACTATAATATATTTCTTGCGGAAGACCTTATGAAAAATGGTAATTACGCTTCTCGGGAACTTTCATTAGTCTCTACTATACTCCTAGCTTTAGAGAAAAAACGGTCCACACTTTGAAATGCGCCTTCAATTCGATTTCTCCCCAAAACTACAAACACCCCACGGAATAATCTATTCATTTTCCATTGTATAATATAGCGAAAGCATGAAAAATTTACAATGGCTTGAGAAATACTAATCATCGCTGGATATAAAGACTTGACTTAGATTGCGTAGAAATAAGTAACAGTACGAATGTACAACGACCGCTGAAAACTTCCTATTTTATGTTTTCATGGTAAAAAATGAGAGTTTAACAATGCTTAGTGTATGAATACAATTTTTTTAAAGAACATCGAAACAAAGAGAGGACGACATTTAATTAATATTTGTGCGGCGTCATTGAACATGGTTATTTATAGACCAAAGCCAATGGCATAAAAGCGACAATGGCAGTGTTGCAGATTCGGGAAGTTCATCAATACGAGAACGATCGATTGATTGCGGGTTTCTTTCGAATACTGTCACATAATCTTCTTTGACAACTAAGATGCTACGGCTATATCAACATACCCTCCGATCAGTGTAGTTATTATAGACTCTTCTGCAACAGGAAAACCCGATCCTTTTTGCAATATTAAAAGAGTGGTACAAAAAACTCTTAATGGTCGCTTACCTTATCTACAATCTGTTAAAGATTGCTAAAATGTGTTAAGATTGATAAATAACTAAGGATACCCACTCATTTTGCAAATGATTTCCATAAGTCTAAAAGCATGCAAATGTGACGGCTTTCACAATCATGTGGAGTCAGAGTAAAGATTTAATAATAACAAAGAACGAAGAAAGAAAGTATTCCAGGCAAATTCCGTGCACCTGATGGAACTAAGCAAAGCCCAAGGAAACAAGGGGGAAAAATTTCCCAAAACGAGCAGGCTATCATGAGAGATGACGGGCAATTTTATTCGGATTAGCTGGCTGTATTAAGCTGAATATTCCCTAATATTTCATCGGAAAAACTCGTAGCACGGTAGAAATCGCTGGTAATTCTCCTAAAAGTAGCTGGAAGCAAAAACAAAGAAGGATTCCATTCCGTCAATCAATGGGGCAGCGAGTGAATGAAGAACGCTACACTCAGTTCGAAAATGAAAGCGCGTCTGGCATACAAAAGCAATTTTATTTCCGACTCAGTAAATTAACAAATATTAGTTTCACCTGAGGGACATAAAACGAAGCGGACAAAATGAGCCAACTTTTATGGGAGGATCCAAATGTCAAGGACACGAGGAGATTATTAATCTTTGTTAGAAATAATGAAGTCAGGCATTTTATCGATGAACTCGGGCAATGCGCCACTCGATATTTTCCAGGCGTTCTTCCTTCCACCTGTCTGGTTTCAATTTCGCCTCAGATTATTCAGTAATGCATACAAAGTATTTGCTCGTTTCCTTGAGAAAACCTTACATATTCATGAGCAGAAAACATCTTCACGATAACATCTTCCCGTTAAAAACACGAGAAAAACCAATCACAAAATAGCCTAACTCGTTTGAAGAAACCACACGAAACCCGTGGCTCCTGATCAACCACAGACAAATTGACCAAAATAAGAGAAGACAAGGCGTGTTCGTGCAGTGGAGGAGAGGAGGGAGGGCAGAGGCGGGCTGAGTGGAGTAAGGAAGAAGAGCGGTAGGGTCTGGGCGTGCATGACCGAGCAAGCAACCAAGCAGGGTCGATGTTGACCCCAACTCCTCCTGCTCTTCTAGACACAATGTCTGGTGATAGCCTTCGGCCGTCTTTGCTTCCTCCTGGCTTACTCAGGTGCTGAATACTGCACAGCAGCCCCTATTTTTTATTTTATTTTATTATTTTTTTTTTTGGGGGGGGGGCTACTACAAGGAATTCCTTTACTGCTGCTGTTGCTGCTGCAGCTTTTACAAAAGGCAACGCTTCTACAATTACCAAACAGTCCTGGAATCTGTTATTACCGTGTTCCAGCACCCATCATTACTGAGGTCTGCATGTGCTGTACGGGCATCCATTCAGCCACTCGATTACAGTTATGCCGTGATTCCATCTCTGTCCCCCACGACATGGCCATTATCAAAGAATTCCTTCATTCCTTCCATGACTGCAATGCCATCTACTATAATATACCTGTTTCTTAATTGCTAGTTTTAAGAGAGAATCCGTTCCCTGCGCCTCGACTATCTAAGGCTATGTGAGATTATTAAAAAAAACATCATGGCAAACAAAGCAACAATTATATATATTATATATATATATATATATATATATATATATATATATATATAGATAGATATAGGTACGAGGTGTGGACCAGGGAAACCAATAATTCCAACATATTTCCTTATTTCCGACTTTTCGTAATAATTTCTTTATCATATCATCAGGGATCTGTTGAATAATGAATAAATTACTTAAAAAGTTTCTGTAAAAACTTAAAATCTCATAAGAAAATTAAAATTCAATAGATTACAGCTAAAAAAAATGACATACACACACAAAAGAACAAAAGAACCAAAGGCTGCTGACCAACCTTATGTGGAGAGAGCAAAAGACAGAATGCTTAAAAAAAAGTTAACTCAGGTAAAGTTGAGTAGAGGAGGTTTTGGTATTTAACTGTGGGACTAGTTTAATAAACAATGACTCGAGTGTAGGCAATTCGTGAAGAATAGCTGTTTGGCCTATTATACTAAAATCACTTCTTTCGATCTAAGTTTACCAGATTTTGGAATGAGCTCTGATATTAGAATGTTCTGGATTGGAGAGCCTGCAACCAGTACGAAAGCTAATTCCCCGATGGGAGTCGATTCTGACCCTCAGTAACCTCCTCGTGGATCCGACATATGTCCCTGAGTTACACATAGGGCAAGTATACTTATACACCACGTTAGAGGACAAAAAAGGGCTGAATCGATCCTTGTTAAAATAAGAACTAATTGTTAACGGATTTTTGGGAATAAATTTTAAATTGATCGCACCACAAGGATCGATTAAGCCCTTTTTTGTCATCTAACGTGGTGTATAAGTATACTTGCCCTAAGTGTAACCCAGGGACATATGTTGGATCCACGAGGAGGTTACTGAGGGTCAGAATCGACTCCCATCGGGGAATTAGCTTTCGTACTGGTTGCAGGCTCTCCAATCCAGAACATTCTAATATCAGAGCTCATTCCAAAATCTGGTAAACTTAGATCGAAAGAAGTGATTTTAGTATAATAGGCCAAACAGCTATTCTTCACGAATTGCCTATACTCGAGTCATTGTTTATTAAACAACTAGTCCCACATTTAAATACCCAAACCTCCTCTACTCAACTTTACCTGAGTAACTTTCTTTATAAGCATTCTGCCTTTTGCTCTCTCCACATAAGGTTGGTCAGCACCCTTTGGTTCTTTTGTTCTTTGGTGTGTATGTCTTTTATTTAGCTGTAATCTATTGAATTTTAATTTTCTTATGAGAAGTTTTTTAAGTTTTTACAGTAACTTTTTAAGTAATTTATTCATTATTCAACAGATCCCTGATGATGTAATAAAGAAATTATTACGAAACGTCGGAAATAAAGAAATATGCTGGAATTAATTGGTTTCCCTGGTCCACCCTCCCCTCGCACTGATGTGTCTTGGCTGGCCGTCGCCTAGCCCTGCTTTTGATTAAATAAATAAATATAATATATAAATATATATATATATATATATAATATATATATATAGATATATATATATATATTAATGTTTCGACGCAATCTATTTAGAAGAGAGCGATAGATCAGGTGCTCGGCCACGAGGGGTCATCAGTCACAAGAACACAGTGGTCTCTAATCAATAAGCTTTTTTTTTTCTCTCTCTCTAGACTGTAGACCAATATAATATTAAGGTCGTATTCTTCGCTGAACTAAATAATGTAAATGGTCATCATTATTTATTATCGATGAATTCCAACTCTTGACAATCTCGACACAAACCGTGAGTCACGCAAAGAATCTATATTATAATGTTGGTCGACTGGTCAGGATTAAGCCGGCTTTCTGTCACGTCGGCTCTTGCCCTAAGGTGGCCCTAAAGTGATAAGTAGTTAAAAATGAAGAAGGAGAATGGCGTGGACCTCTGGACTCGTTCTACATATGCAAGCAACATCCTTTCTAATCATAGTTTTGTTTTATTCCACCAAAGACGTTAGTATTTAACAGCTAAATTTAACAAATCAATCAATAATACCAAAATGTGCACTAGTTTCAAGAACTGAAGTTATAGTAAAAGAAAGCATCCTTTCCAAACAATTAATATGTTTGAATAAATTATTAAATCAATTCACAGACATCGTTGAGCATTCACGATGCATTATAAAATGTATTAACTTTCATGGTAAGACAACGTCCCAGAAAATACCTCCACCGAGACAAATCCGAGACGCGAACAAAATCCTGCCACTAAGAAATTCATGATAAGGTATTGGTGTCCGTGCAATATTGGCAGGTCTCAGAAATATCTTGTTCGCAGTATGCCGTGACACACTGCATAAAAAAAATTATTCAAAAGCAAGGAAAATTCATCACGAAACATGTCGTGTTTCAAACGTAAAATACAGTTTGTAGATGTCACGTAAAAGGCCCTCAAAGCCTCCGAACATACATTTTTACATATTTCTATTTTTACAGTTTTGGCATTCTGGCATTTGTATGTTTCCCAGGCTCTTGCTGAATGTCAATACATGGATGTCACTTTATCATACAGGTCAAAATTCTTCCAATAGTCAGTGTTTGCTCTCGTAGTTGGAGTTCTTCCTGAGAGAGAGAGAGAGAGAGAGAGAGAGAGAGAGAGAGAGAGAGAGAGAGAGAGAGAGAGAGAGAGAGACTTGAAATAATAAAAAAAATACGAAACGAACGAGACAGCCAATGTTACTGTATCAAATAAGTAGTCTTGATTCTTTTTCCTCGCTCTATCTAAGGAGAGCCAATCTTGTCTTATTTGTGGTAGTGGAGTTCGGGGTGAAACATCACAATATGTATTTTTTTTATGGGGTAGGAATAAAAGACAAGAAGGTGGAAGAGTCTGCTAACACTCTTTCTCAGATCTTTGTGATAACTTATCACGTATGAAGTGCACTATGAACACAATCAGTGGAAACTTGCACATTGCCGAGTTGATATTTTATAGCTATCTTTTTAAGAAGTAAAACCTAATAAACATCATGAGCATATTAATTTAAATGAGAATGAAATAAAGTACGTCTCATTAAAAATCTAAGAATCAATTTTGTCTTTCAACTGATGTTCCTGTAACTGGAAATACTGTTTGGGAGTGTATCTGCGGGCTGCTCTATGAGCAAGAGCCCGTTCTGGCATAATTCCAGCTTAATCTTCAACAACGGGAGTGTTTTAAAATGTTCATTTTCTGCTTGCCTGGGGACTCCCAAAGTGTTCGAAGGATCCTCCAGGAGAGACTTTGGGGAGTGATTACGGGGCTTTATAACTAAGCCCTGGGACACCGGAATCTTTCAGTTTTTTTTAAATTTTCCTCAGGATATTTATTGCCACTTACTGAAATGACTTTAATGATACTAAAAAGCTGTTTCAATCTCACAGCAGTGATTTAAACCATAACAAATTATAGTCCGTAATATATTCAAGGAAAATAACGCAACAGGTTCTGCTTTTGGTTGGCAATGACATGCAATTTCGTCATTATTATTTTACTGGACAACTTTTAGCCAACTTCCTTTCCTAATTGATACCTAACAAAACATCCGCCAGTATTCTGCTAAATATTCTCTTAAACTAGCGACTATTCTACCGTACTTTCAGAATGTTAAAATTAAGGATATCTAAATGTCTTTTCTCTATGAACCCAAATTTGGCAAAATACGCCTCATCTTGTGGCAGTGGTTCATGGTCTTCTTATTTTTTTTAACATTCAGTATAATTATAGCCTTCAATATTACGTGATAACTTGGACATACTTGTCTTTCACCTTCTGGGGTACGAAATTTAAACGTTTAAACACAGATTTTGTATGCGTAGTATGTCCACAAATTAATCATCACCAGCATTTTATTTAAAACTAATAGACTGCTTGAATTTGGAATAATACTCTTAAAATCTTTAAACGGTTTTAGGCTATCTGTTGTCTTCCGTAATTATGTTTACTTCTCAATTAAGCCACAGGCACAATAACACAGCCCCATACATCACGGACAATATCAAGAGAACATTTCATTTAGTGTCACATAACGAAAACTAAACCCAAGACACGAACATTACTGACTAACATTAAACTAACACCGAAATTGCTTTTCACTTCCGTATGAATGAATGACTGTCATTACCGGCAGTGCCTTACTTTTTCTCGGTAGTTTGCCAAATAAGCATTTTTTAAAATCCAAACCCCTTCAATTGAACCAACATACAGAGGCATGCTTTTCAGTCAATGAAAATAAGAAAAAAACATAAAATGCACGAGTAGAACAAATAACCTACGACACAATTTACGTAGAGGAAATAGTGAAAATAACCAACGACAATACACACACTAGGACTCTACCACCACTGAGTGAAAAACAACACACAAACCATCATTTATCTACTGCAGTGGACATCAACAGTGCCAGTGAAGAGTTAGACGTGATTTCCAAAGATGACAAATCGCTAGAGAAAAAGGAAGCAGTTATAAACTATGCCTACAAAGCACACCACTAACTACGCATTGCTTAGTTAAGATCACGGCTCGCGTACTGCTGCGCGCTCTTGTTTACTTTAGTTGATGGAAGAAAATATTATACAAACTAAACATCTACGCTCCATCTTTATTTCGCAAGACAAAGAGACCTTTACAAGTACAACAACGAAAAACTTTCAAAAGGTTCTGAGTTCAAGTGTTATTTAAATGCATGGAGTTTATCAGTCACAGAAACACTTATGACAATGAGGGTGAAAGAAAATAGTGCTGGGGTGAAGAGGGGAGAGGGGTCAAATAATGATGCCAGTCTATGGTGTAAAAAGATTTCCGTTTCATAAATAATAAGGAACACAGAGGTGGGCAATCACCATGACATCACAACATCGCGTCAACCACTATCACAACAGAGGGTGGAGGGCAAGTGAGTGTGGATCGGCCACTGCACTTCCATGACACTTGGAATAACAACAAGCCGAAAACTTGGAATGCGGGGCAGTAACGTGTTCCCGATTCCCGAATGGCAAGAACCACTGGGTTTGGCCTGGCCAGTTCGGGGTTGCCTCTCGCCCAGCTGGTCGGCGTTGCCACTTCTCGGTAAACTGACATTATCTGCACTTTTCTCCTCTTTTTCACTAATTAAGTCGATATTTGCCCATAATGTCTCACGATTCCATTACAGACACATGTCACTTAGCCTTACGTTCTATTTTGATAATACAAATTGTCCTGACACCTCGGTTATTCAAATAAAGACTCTTTCAAGTATGGGCTTGGACCTGCCGTGGATTCATATTGATTCCCAGATCACAGTTGCCGGTTACCTCAACGTACCGACTCACCTTGCAATATTTATTTCTGAAAAGATTCTCCTTCCCTTTCTTGTATTTAACCTTACTTTACACAGAAATGCCGATCGAACAGTATTGAAAAACGTGTTTCCCTAATACAGAAAAGGCGAGAATATTAATCCTCAACTGGCGCCTTTATTCACGTGCGTAGGTGCCACGTTTACACCCGTGTGAGCCTCTCCTGGAGGATTCTTGGGTCGGGTGTGTCATACGGATACCATACAAAACACAACATAATTCATGACATGTCGGCACATAAAAGAGTTTATGTCACATAAAATACCAAACATCTGGCATAAAATAATGAACTTTCAGGCGAGTCTAGAATTCTTGAACGCCGTGGAACCAAACATGCTTATAAAATAAATTAAAACTAAAGTGAAATCAAAATGCCTTCGATAACAAAAGCGATCTCATGGGTCAGATATGTAGAGATGCAGTTGCAACAGGCGGCGAGACACCAAAGGAGAGATGAACGTGGCAGACCACTGACAAAAACAATGAAAGTGAACGGGGTGGCACATTTCCCAAGCATGCAAAGGCTTTTTTCTAAAATATTATAATATATTATATATATATATATATATATATATATATATTATATATAGATATATTATATATATACAAAATCCGTAAAAGAACGTTTCATACTAGCCTTTGTACCAATTTCATAAAAAGCTCTGGTGGAGAATCTTGGAAACAATTTTTGTCATAGTTTTCCTTAGGTAGGGGGTTGCAAGTAGCGGGCCTTTTCTATCACATGAAAAATCTTCTGAAAACAATGCATTCGTCTGCCCGGAAGTCTGTCTAATGCAAATACCGATTTGTATATAACGGAGGGACACAAAGAAAACGAAAATTCGAATCAATATTTTCCTTGCACCTCTCGGTTAATTGGCGAGTGCGTGAGCGCAAGTGGGAGACGCCAAGAATACAAAAGAAACTAAGATAAGATAAATAGTGTAGAAACAGCTCAGTCTTTTATATAATTCTAAATGCCATAATAAACCAAAAAATTTTGACAATGGTATACGTAACGACTCCAAGAAAGAATTCTAAATAACCCAATTCACGGTAACGTCATGACCATCACTATCACTAGCAACAAAAATAACTAACAGCATCAAAAATCCATCGTTAAATAAACTAACCTAAAGTTACGAACAATGTTTACCTAAACCACTCTCTTCATTTCTATACTTATCGTGCTTTCATAAAAGCAAAAGCAACCTGCAACAGTCGTAAGCACAACTGCTGAGAGGAGCTATCTTCTAAGGCAAACTGATTCCCTTATAATAAACTCTGCTCTTCTCGATGCCCCAAAAGGCTGTTTGGGTAAAAAGCGAGCAAAAACTAAGTGCAGCCGGTGACACGCGAATTGAAATCTCGGATATTAAGAAGAGAAATGAAGAATTTCAAAAGGTGAACGGGTACAAAAACGCGACATCCCCTTGAAATCACAACGACTGGGGCTCCTGGTAGTCGCTGCTTGAGGAAAGCTCGGTTTGAACCCTCTGTATCCTCGGAATGTTTAGACATCTAATCCACATGATACAATCCACCGAGACAACGCGCTGCAAGACATTTATGCCTTTAATGACCTCTAAGCAGTTCATTAATTTCGGATATCGAATACCATTAACTGCGTGGGAGAGGCCCCAGTAGCAGCAAGACTCATAGGATCGAAATTCGCTGAGGAAAACGGTAATGAACAGCAATAACTTGAAAGAAGAACCTATCTTGCTACAGAGAGAGAGAGAGAGAGAGAGAGAGAGAGAGAGAGAGAGAGAGAGAGAGAGAGAGAGGTGGGGCGGGGGAGGGTTGGCGAATCATACAATTTCTTGCGCATTTGTATATTAGGGAAGGTCACGTTCAATTTGACAAGGGGGTGGGGGAGGACACTTGGGTGTTAAATATCCTTAGGGAAATTATGTTCAAAAATATGTTGACAATCATTTCCATAATTCAACCTGAAATGATTATATGGAGCATTAGCTGACATAATCCTAAAACAAAACTACAACGAAAAACAGGAGACTTATCGCGGTTCACTCAGCATTTCAACACCACGTACATCGAGATATGAACATGGCCTATAACTACATCCATCAAGCTACCATGGCAACGAACTGGTTGGTTAGTCTGGTTAAGGGCGAAAGTTTAGAATATTACGGCGAAATAAGCGTAGCCGAACTTGAAACACGCCACCCGCCTTCCACCATACGACGTTACTCATAAATGTCTGTGATCTATGTCATTCATCGTCTTAAATTTACTAGGTGACACATACACCAGGGTAACCTAAAAAAATTCGAAGTTTCTCTATCGTTACTTTCCTTTGCAATGGTGAGGTGAAATTCTTTTTTATGAAATAATGAGAATTTTCCAGTGGAAGAAAATACACGCCCACAAATGCATACCCAATCTCTTGGCCAGAATATGTCTTGCCGCCTTCCACTGCCCCATAAATCATAATCCCTGAATCGACGACAAATGAAAGCACCTGCTGAGTTAGTCCGTAGAGCAAATACGACAAAGGGCTTCAATAAATATATCAGTCACGCTCACTGAGTTTCGGAGGGCAAACAGAATATAATTTGACACGTCTCTGAATAGGATTAGCAATATGATAGGGCGATCCTTACATCCCTTTTCATCCAAGGGACGAATCGATCACTAAAGGGACGGGAACACTCTAATTTCCTCTTCAATTTCGAGTTAACACTTGCTAAAATTCGAGTCAAGGGCTCTATGATATACCAAAATGTAGTCACTGAGAGAGAGAGAGAGAGAGAGAGAGAGATGGAGGAAGGGGAAGAGAGAGACGAGAGAGAGAAGGGGGAGAGAAGGAGAGAGAGAGAGAGAGAGAGATTTAAGCAGGCTTAATGTAAATCCGTCGGAGCCATCTCCTGATGATCCTGCTTTATTGCGTCCTTGGTGACAAATCTCTCTATAGACGTGGCATCAATACCCCGTCGCTTTTTCTCTTACAACCGATAATCGAAATTGCAGGAGGAACCCATGATCACCAACCGGGTATTTTATCACTTTATTGCGATGTTAAGGCAGATTAATTGTGGATGATTTACTAAACACATGATTGGTATATAGTAAATCATGACCAATATGCAAACCTGTCATTAGTACCAATTTTGTTTCGAAGAACTCTTACAAGCAACACGTGTCATACTAACAGTTGCTTCAGAAAATGTTCGGTGTTCATTAAATTCTAAAAATTCATTCGTTACTACTTACAAATACACTACTTAATTTTTTGTTTATCATCGTGTTGAGTAAAGGACTAATTTACCTTACAATCAGAATTGCCCACACTTTGTTTTCATTTCGCGTCTTTCCTTGAAGTGCTCATTCGTTTCCTTTGAAGGATGGCACGTTTTGCATCTTGAAAGAAAGCCACAAACGCCTGTTAAAAACATTCCACTTCCACCCCTCACTGCACATGCCAAGTTTTCAGACTTCGTCCCGAATGCCGGAACCATTTTCCATAACCTCCACAAAGGAGAGAATCGACCATTCTTGCTCCTCCGCCCCCCCCCCCCCCCCCCAAAAAAAAAAAAAAAATATCCCACCGCATTTCCACAGTGAAATAGGATCCACAACTACCACCATCCCCCACCTGTCTCCTCGAACAGCAGACCTTTGTGTCCGACAGACAGAAAATTTGTCACGGCACAGAAGGCCTTGGCAAGTAGCCGATTGCAACTGGAAATGTTAATTACGTTCCACAAAGAAGTGTCGATGTCCTGATACTGAGAAATGTCTCCTGGCAGTGAATGGTCTCTGCTTCCCTTCCTTTACTGCAGGGTATTCGCTTCCACTCTCCTCACCGGCATCAATTCCAATAAACATTCCGTTAATTTGTTCACCCATGGCTCACGGAGGAAACAAAGGGGAATAATGCAAAACTAGTCATATATCAAGAAGCGAGGGAGGGAAAAGTTAACGGTCAATGCAAGGTGAAAGGAGTATGAAACAATGAGAGAGAGAGAGAGAGAGAGAGAGAGAGAGAGAGAGAGAGAGAGAGAGAGAGAGAGAGAGAGAGAGGAGATTTTCGATCGAATACCGTTATTTAAAGCTATATGCCCCTTTAATAAGAAATGTCTTTTGAACGTCCATAATGAAATGTGGTCACGATGTAGTGCACTCATATCAACAAATACCTTTTTTTAGATACAAGACTTCAGTATATAAAAACAAACAATATTAATCTCATTTTAATTCCTGAACCGATATACGCGCGAAACAAACTTGCGTTTCAACCTTTCCCGCACCAAGAACCACTACTTTCTACCTTCCATACAATTCACCCGGAGGACATAACCCTTAGTACATCATACAACAACTTCAGACGGAGTTCACCAACCCTCCAAACGGCTGTCTGGGGGAAGGAGAGGGGGGGTGGGGAGGGGTTCTGTGAAGCAAGAAGGGATAATCAATCATAGTGGCGACTTATTAACTCCCCCAGGTGACTCACTGTCATATATGGTGACGTCATGCACTATCAAGGAAATTCAGAACTACATAATTTCCTCAGAACCTTGAAATGCACTTAAGGGTATAATACTAAGTTATAACTTTCAATAAAGTATATGAGAAAATGTAGAGCGATCAATATCACTATCGTAACATTCCATGCAACAGTTTCCAGACAACACTGCAATATGCAAGAACTTAGTGGCGCTGTATACCCATTTTACTTGGAGACTGCTACACGAGTGTATTTGCAAGTAACAGTTACTGCTACTTGTCACCCTTTTTATCTACATGGTCCTAATCTCGTGCTAAAAGCAAATACTTCGCGATTAGGCCTATGTGACCCAACCATGAAAGTGTTGAAACGGAAAGGATGCAAACCTTGCAAGAAGAAAGTCTAAAATTAAGAATTTTAAAAACCTAAAAACGTCTCTCATTTACAAATATAAGAAATATGAATGATAACCTGGAAGCTTTCCTTGATGCATATAAGAAGAAGACAGGCCAGCCTTGTAAAATTTCATTAACCAAAGATGGTAAGCACAAGGAGTTTCGTTAACTGTTGCGGACTGAAATCCCCAAAACTCTTATAAATTCCATTCGAAAACAAATCTTGAAGTCTCTCCAACGTCACATTTCCTATCCGCTGATAAGTGTAATACAACTTCGATCATTTTCTTAGTACCAGTAATTAATTTTTTAAAATTCAAATTAATTTCTTTATCAAGACACTGGAATAACGGTTGGTTCAACAAATTCCAAGAAAGGAGAGCATTTTTGCAAATGAAAAGTGCAACAAATACGATTGGGTACGGCATCTAAATCAGTCTTACCAAAACCTTAACTCAGAGGGCTCACGTTATATTCGCTATCATTTCACCGTAAAACAAAGAAAATTACTAGAAATATTAAACTAGTAATTTAGGATTAAGGAAAATAACTTATTCGTGAACAAAAAAAAATTAATATTGGAAAAAAAGTAAACTATATTTTCACCTTCTTTGTTTGTTCCCTGGATCAGGTAAAAATGATCTAAATAATTACGACACAATCATCTTCAAATAGTCATTCTAATATGCATGAAGGAAGTCGACAGAGAGACTAGAACTGTGACCCAGTCACAAACCCTTTCCCCTAACATCGAACATTAAAACAAATATTGCACTGGATAAATAGAATGAAGCTCCGAAGAAGTATTCCTTGTATAGAAAACTGAGATATGAAAACGCACATTACTGAATATTTACCCGAAATTTTGATACACATTTGCTTTCAAATGACAGAGAACATGTTATTTAAATTGCAGAATTACTGCTTACTAACAAAAGACGCCGAAAAGAATTAATAATAATAATAATAATAATAATAATAATAATAATAATAATATAATAATAATAATAATGAGTAAATGTTCTCAGTAAAAAATACAATTTACTGACAGGCAGGTAGAGCCGAAAGAATGAATCAACTGCAGAGTTCAGAAAACAACGTTAGAAGAGCGACTCCAAAGGGTTAGATTAATCCGGCCTCACGCAAGCAAAGGCCTTTACCCAAAGGTGGCAAGTAAGTACGGCTGAAGTCTTAAAGGGGATATGAAGCCTGGTGTGAACCTATAGGTTCGAACCAACCAACATAGAACGCAGGAAAATCAAGACAAAAGAGGTACTAACGGTCCATGGCGGAAAGTCACGGGGAAGACTCATGAACAGAAAATTATTAGCAATGGCGATCCTTTTATCGGAGAGTAAAAAGGCGTTAAGAAAATAAACCTTTACAGGAAAATGAAGCAATAGAAAACCTCTGAGAACGAAAATTCCCAAGACTGACAAGTTCAGCTCGAGCGGTGTTACAACACCGCGACAATCAATATGGCACATCTCTCACAATTTCTTAAGGATAAGAGTTACGCGTCTGAGAGCATTACATAAAGCTCTCCACGGCAACCGGGAAGAAGACTCCTGCTTCACACTGCAACTATACTTGTATGAAAGCAAATGAATTCATGCGAAGGAGGAGCCTATAAAAACGCTGTTCTGAGGTTATTAACCAGGAAATTTATGTAACAATAATGTATGAGAAAATGTGTTTAAATTTGGGCGTATTACCTACAGGAGTTAATACTCAAAATCAATGATCCGCAAAGGGACGTTGAACCTCAAGGTACAATTCATGAATAAAAAACAATTGATGAAAAGTTAACATCCAACTTAATGTCGTATTCACTGCGTTGATGACTTACATACAAAGGTATACGAGCAAGCGCACGTGGCTGCGTTTATGCTTGACCATCAAATATATAAATTAAATTAAATCTAAACTTTAAAGAAACCATACTTTCTAGGGATTTCAGTCTACAACTACTTGAAGTTGGCACAGATTGTCCCCAATTCCTTTAAAAGAACGCGAGGTATTTCACACATTCCAGGTTATTACACTCAATGACAACATGGGATGCATATGACCATCTAGACAGCTTATATGCCTTGCACTGAATTGAATTGGGACCTACGAGGTCATTCAGCGATAAAACGGAAAATCACAGTAAAAGGTTTGAAAGGTATGACAGGAGGAAAACCTTGCAGTTGCACTGTGAATCAATTGTTAGAAGAGGGTGGAGAGTAAGATGGATAAAAGAGAATATGAAAAGAGTTACAGTAAAAGGAACATAAGAGGTTGCAGCTAGGGGCCGAAGGCACGCTGCAAAGAACCTTAAGTAATGCCTACAGAACACCGTATGAGGTGCATCAGTCGGCACTAATCCCCCCATCCCCACCACAAAGGTTATAAGCCTTGTAGCTAGAGGAAGAAAATCTATCGTTCTTTTCATTATTCCTGATGGAAAGAAGGGTGTGTAGCAAATACTGGTAATGACCACCTTCCAAGAATTTAAGGGGAAAGTTATTCTTGAGGCCGAGAGAGAAGCTTAGTTATAAAACTGGAAGTCGTAAAATTCTTGACCTTCGGAAAAAAAAGAATAAACTTTGAACCTGAGTAGTCTATCAAATGTGTGTGTGTGTGAGAGAGAGAGAGAGAGAGAGAGAGAGAGAGAGAGAGAGAGAGAGAGAGAGAGAGAGAGAGAGAGAGAGAGAGAGAGAATGAAAATCTCTCCGTTAAGAAAGGTATCAAGGGTTCATTAGTGAAATGTGTAGAAAAGCAACCACAAACGAAATCTCACGTAAGGATTCCTAAAAAATGAGACAATTAACAATATGTACAGTATTGTTTCCAAAAGTTTTCATATTATAGTTATAAAGAGTTACAACAGCCATTTCATAAAAAATGACAGCGTACTAAGCAAAAAAAAAAAAAAAAAAAAAAAAAAAAAAAAAAAAAAACAAAAAAAAAAAAAAAAAAAAAAGAAAAAAAAGATGGGTAGTTGTAGAGATTCTGCGATGCGATAACCAGTTTAGTGGTGACTCAACTACCGACTTTTGTCTAGTGATCGACACGAGTCCCAAATATTCCAGCCAAACTTAATTATGTCTGATAATCAAAATATAAAAAGAAGCAAATAGGGAGGTTTCATTGTACCAATACAGTAATTCAGCCCTCAATTATTTCCCCAATGCTAACAAACCAATTTTTTTTCAAGAAAAGTGTAGTCTGGTGCATCCCTCCCTTTAAAACCCTGAATATCTTATGAGAATCTCTGACATTTGAAGCCAAAGGACTCGAAGGGACTTAACTCCAAGAGAACCAAAAGGGACGGAGGAAATTATTTTATGACATTTATCGTGTTAAAAGCAATGCAATGAGGCAGGGTAGGTTTTATCTTTCCCACTCCAAACTGTACTCTGGATAGGTTACATTCTGTAGGTACAGATGAAACACGTGGAATCTCCGGTAGGTACAAGAAAAAGGAATTGACACGAAGAGGCTATAAATAAATTGAAATGGAGAAAATAGCCACAGGAAATAGAACAATCACAGAACAACATGTGATTAATCTTATATTGTACGTACATTTACCGATGCATATCTCAGACGTATAGCCCAAATATACAGTTCGATAAAATGTGGGATAAAGGTCACAAGAAAACCTACATTTCAAAGCGTATGGAAAATGTTGGGCCATATACCTATGTCCAAAAATACCATGTGCTTACTTGCTCATATGCATGAACACATCACAATTTCAAGGCTGATTGAGTAGCGTATATGAAGTCTTCAAACATATCACAATAAGGAAGCATGATGATATGAGAGAGAGAGAGAGAGAGAGAGAGAGAGCGGGTTTGAGAGGCAGAGAGGAGAGAGAGAGAGAGAGAGGATGAAGGAGAGAGAGAGAGAGAGAGAGAGAGAGAGAGAGAGAGAGAGAGAAATGCCCAATGGTTAGGCAGCAACTTCGGATATAATACTAGGTCATGATTTGTCCCCTTACAAACTGAAACTCGTCAATGCATTTAGTGCGTATGTATATGTATACGATTGTATGAATATATGTATTTATGTATGCGCGTCAGTTCACCGCCTATAAAACATGGTTAACGAATGCTTTATAAACTTCCAAATTTTCATCAGCTTCATCCCAGAAGTGAACTGGTGCCTAGCGAAATAAACAGAAAGCACTTTCAAGCGCAGTAAATGGAGAGCTAGAGAAGAGAAGAGAAATATGGCCGGTCACATCAACAGAAGCAGAGAAGATCATAAACGACCACCACTACCATCACGAGGAAAGCCGCCTCCGGTTCATGATAAATCCATGGTGCATTTGTTTGTTTCATGGAGGGCAAAGCGAGAGCACGAGGTCACAACACGTTAAAGATGACAGACTTCCTCAGAAATCAACATCAAAGCCAACGCTTGGCCAAGTTGGGCATGACTTCCAAAAGAACAGCTTTTGATTCACTGATAAAGAAGACCCCGCAGAAGGTACCATAAGTGATTTATTCATTAACGCAACAATAACAACAATGCCTGTTTTTATATAAATAGTTATATAAATAGTTATCCCTTGGTAAATCATCCCGTGTTTTGGGGTGGATAATTTTTTATGAATAGTACCAACAAACACTGGGGGCTAAACTTCAAGTCCTCATGAAATACCCTGTTCAGTAAAACTTTTCACGTGTTCTGGAAACTGTCTCATCACTGTTATGCCCGGACAAAATATTTTTTCCTGTTAATAATACCGTTATATAATATCTACAGTGAAAAACATACCTTACAAAATAAGAATATAAATAAATTTCATAACGTGATATTGGAAATTTCTGGAGAATAATACTTTGTAACATAATACATTGTCATAAAAAAATCGGTAACATGCAGACTATTGATATAAACACTAAAATTTTTAGGAACTTAACAATTGTAGCTAAAAATTTTAATTAACCACCAAAGTACTCCTACTTTATGGCATATCTGGCTTCATTTTTTCGCTGAAAATTTCAAGTTTCATTAGTCTTCGTAATCCGCCGACTTTCGGTTTAATTACGTAGACACCAAATCCACCGAAATGGCAAGATCACAGCCCCACTCAGTCACGAGCGATGAAATTAATGTCAGCAACATGTCGAGTTATTGCCTGATTAACTTCACGTTGTTTCCCCCATCTGATTTTTTTTTTTTTTTTTTTTTGAACCCTCCAACAACAGGCTGAAACAATTTCCCTGAAAAGCCAGCGAGCGCAAATTTAACCATTTACCCCGAGGCAACCAGGCAGCAGAAGCAGCAGCAGCAGCAGTCGAGAGAGTAAATTATGCATGACATCTAAGGCTTTCGACGCTGCACTCAAAACCATTCTCTCTGCAAAGCAGATTAAAGCTTTCGATAAAAAATGGATGGATACACATTAGCCATAATGGATTCGGTGAAAAAGTCAGCGGTACAAACTGCAAGGAGAATGATATTTGGGTGCTTTTCTCTGCATATCCGAGTGACTTCCGGTGCTCCGCTCCGCTAAATAGAATAAATCTTTACAGGTAATGTACGAAATCTCGTTTCCACGTAATGACGTGAATGACAGCGATTGAGGGCGTCTTCGGTCGTCATTAAATCGATTTTCGCCGAGCACAACAATTAACAGTCTATGAATCATTCGTTTTTACCACAACGATATTTCCATTTTCAATCATCTGAATTTATTAACATAAATCTTACCTACGATGTTACATTATATTTAACATCGCAAAGGACGCTCGTGAGTTATTGCAAGGCCCAGCAATTTTATATAACACTCAGGCTGGATAGTAACGAGAAATCCCAGATTCAATTAATTGAGAAGCAGGCGAGACTTCCATCTAAAAAAAAAATCACATACCGTCCACATAATTTAAGTAGGATTAGTGAATAATGTAGTATGATATACGCGCTTGGAAAAATTGGTGAATTGTTTCAGCATCATAATCAACCTCAATTTTGAATAAAATTGTCGAATAGTGTACTACACGTTTTATCATGGGGACAATAAACTGCGTGCATGTATCTTTCATCTCTAGTGGAGAACTAAATCTCCATTTTCATCTCTTCCATTACCTTAATTACATTCATCATGTTCACACAATTAAAACATCTAACAATAACAATTCGTGAAAAAACTGCACTGTCAGTTTTATCATGTGAAAAAAAAAATCATCAACGTTCAAGCACTGTTAAATAATAACATTTCTTGATTCAGCACGGAAAGAGGTGACCGAGTCCTTAACGCTGTTTTAATCAAAATACGCAATCCAACTTTCACTCACAAGGTTTAAACAAGCTTGTGAAAGTAATAGAATAGTTACTTTTGAGTAAAAATCATTAGAATAAATCGATCCAAACTTTTGTAATGATGCCATTTTTAAAACTTTAAATGATGCCCAACATTATAACAAATGTGGGTGCATGTAATCTATCTTACAATAAATATCATTCATCATAAATTAACATAACGCACGAGTTATTTCCATTAAAAAACGAGGTCAATTTCAAATGAAAACACTGGAGACCCGGCGCCAACATGTCTTTGTAGCAACAGCAGAAATGGTCGGGTTTTCCCTGATAGACATCAATCCCTTCGACGGCGTTCTTCACTTATGTCAGACATCGCTGAAGCACAAATCAAATACTGACCTTAAAAGTTAGTCACGAAGATGCCTGTTTTTTTAGACTAACGGTAATTATTGGCTAATTCAGTAACCAACCTGAGTAACCTTCTAGACAATTTCTATGAAGGTGCAACATAAAAGCACACCTCAAATACACAAGGTCTGTTGAACAATATCCAATTATTCTAACACCAAACATTGATAACCATGCAAATTCAAACTTTGTATACGGTTACGAAAACAGGAAGTCACTCCAAGTAATACGAACATGGCTTCAAATGCTTTAAAAGCACACAAAAGCAAGCAAGCAGGCACTGATGCATTCACGGGTAACCAAACTTAACCAGAACAATACACCCATTTCACAACATGCATTCAATAAAACCGTTAGTGATAAAAAAAAATCACTTACATCTTGGCAAATCTGCAACAAAACATGTTAAGGACAATCTCTCACGATGTCAGCGTGTCCACAAACAGTTCAAAAAACAAGACGGGGAAGGGATGTCCACGTCAAAGCACAATCTGGTTGCCAGCAAAACACACGGGGCAACATTACTGCATTCTATTGCAGCATATAAATAACGTTAAAGAACAGGATACATTTCAATGCAGAAACAAGAAGACAATGGCTGTCCCAGACTGAGGCACAAGAAACTTTTTGCTCATTGCGACAAGCATCCTGTAGTTTCAAGGTCTTATCAGAACAAACAACCATTTCTTGCAACTTTTTCTGCCATTATGTCAACTTGGCAGCATTCTGCTTTCAGTCAAATGGGATTTGGGAGGAGTACTAGCCATAGACACACCACACCAAGTTTGAGCTCAATCAAATGCAGTCTTGGTCTCCCTCTCCCTTCACTCACGTGGGGTTAGCTAGGTACAAATGACGTGGTAAAGTATGGACGCGTGTTAGTGAAACGCACGCACGCACGCACACGCAACAGTTGATGGGAGTACGAAAGAAACGGAGAGAGCAACAGGAAAGGGGTGACACAACCAGGGGGGAAAGGGGGGCTAGAAATGCAACAAACTCGCTTCTTTCCTCCCCTCGTATCTCTCCCTCGTTCTTTCTCTCCCAACACATGCTTGACCAACTCACCCTCTGGTCGCTTCATCTCTACCCCCTTCCTCTTCCACTGGACGAGCCACAGCTAGTTTGCTTTCATCGCAATTAAATATATCTTCCTCGTCTCCCTCTTCATCGTCATCCCCTTCGTCTTCGTCTTCGTCACCTTTCTGGGTAGTCTTGTAATCGTCATCCAAGTAATCATCCTCGTCGTAATGGCGATGTTCGGAAGATGTGGTTGAAGGGGAGAGAGAAGATAACTCCAATTCGTTTTCTATGCCGCTGCTACTTCACCACGTAGGTACCACGAAAGCAAACACTCAGAGATAGAAACATGGGAAGTGCAAGTGGTGGTAGTGACCAAGAAAAGAGAAATTAAACAATTCAGTGACGTACTGTAAAAGTGACACTAAATATTAGCCATTAGTGCACAGGAAATAAAAGTGAACATTTTTGCACATTAAGAGCTACACAACTACAAACAGATGCTATTCTATTGAATGTTAGAGAAGAAAATACTGTTAACATACCCGCCCAACCCTCGTAAAATGCACAAAGAATTCAACAAAATACGTGCAAGGCACAAAGACAGAAATTAATAAATCAACTTATGATTTCATCTAAACATAGCATGCATATTTCCATAGCCATGTTTAGAGAATGGCGACTGGAAGATGCTTAAGAGCTAAGGAACATCCAACAGCAAGCAAAAATCAATAGGAACAAGATACTGGTCCCAATGAAACCGGTAAACATTAACTCATGCAATGAACACGACTTGCAACAAAACACATTATAATGTTCTTGAACTCTTGTGATGCCAAGACTGTAAAGCACCTATCTACACGCTCCATCGCAAAGCACTTAGGCGCATGTAATAAGGTCAAAGACATTGAAGGTAAAGGAAACAAACAAAATTATGAAAATGCCACCAAGTGGCCGCAGCCTTATAAGTTCATTAGATTTAATATTAATTCGTTATTAGGCCTCAGCTCTGTTCCTTGATAAGGTTTCTGATGGTCATCTAAACTTCCTGCCACATTGTTACATCCTGCAAATTTGCCTTCCTGAACTTTGGTCTAAAAACTATTACATTTCATGTAAAAAGAATGAATAAAGAAACTAACATTTACTCAATAAAAACGCGGGAATACACCCGTCCTCCTTCATCATCAAATTTACCTTTTTGTACAACAGGAAGCACCACATGGCTAAAACTAAGTTGAGCACAGGAAATTTTCTTTATCGTTTATAGGCATATGAAACGATATGATTTGTACAGATGCTCATCACAGTTCCCAGTTATTGATGTAAGACAGAAAATGACCTAACTAGACCGACGAGACGGTAGATATCACCAAGTGAGACATGAAAACCACCCTGTTCCCAAATCCCAATCATGAGAGCGTGGATGAGTCATGAGTGCGTCAGGCCCCCGCCCCCTACCCCAAAAACCACCAGACCACCTACAAAGGACAGGGGTGGGAGGGATATAGGGAAGAGAAGGGGGAGGGACCAACACCCAAATCAATATTTGGGACCCGTTTTCTCTGATTCAAAGAGACACCTGCCATAAAAGAAAATGGAATTTTTCAATCGACATCGAAAACTATCGTGAGTGTTTACACAGGTAACGTGGGCGGGTTGGGTCAATTTTCTGCTTTTGTCATTTAACTAAGCAAACTGGGACCATACTCTTGTGACTTGATTGCAATCGGCATTTTTATTTAATTTCAATGTTTCTGAACTAGTCCTTTTAGGAGCCAGGTGGTTTTACTTCATGAAATGGGTATTTTCATTAAAAAAAGAAATGGCAATACTCCTGTGTGTGATGGTTTTGTACCCTTTACAATAAACTTCAATTTAATTTGTAGCGATAAAATATAGCAGCGACTGGCAGACAATGGATGGTCTTACGTGAAATGCTAGCGATACAGGAAGTAAAATAATATGTGACAAGCGTTTGAATAGCTAATATATTCTAAAACATTTATTAAATTAAGGAAACACCTAAAAGAAAGAAAGAAAGAAAAAAGAAGCAATCGCAACCTACACAACAAGGGATTCTCAGAGGAAGCTGACAGAATTAAATTAAAAGGTAATTACGAGAACCGCCTAATACCATTCTTATAATAATCTCATTATGGCCTACACGATCATTAAAATCTTTCAGAAATAATAGAACCTTTTATATTCTGGAAAGCCATTACAGAAGGATCAAGTGATTTCTAACCGAGAGCAGTCTGCTCTAATAAGGACGAAAATAGTTCCTATTAGTTAGTCTACAACCCCCAAAGTCTTTGGACAATCTTAAATATTCACACACACACGTAAATGGAAACTATTTAAAGACACCTACAAAAGGGGAGTAAAATGCTGAGTATTGTCAAGTAAAAAAAGATTATTTTCGGGTACATGCATACATTCTCAAACGACTAAGAGTAACAAACTGATAAAACCATCTCCCGTTGGGTACAGTCGACTGGAATAATTATTCCAACAAAAAATAACAGGCAAAAATAGGTAAGACAAAAGAAAATCCCGCAACCATTCCATAAACTTACACAAAACACAAAATATGTGATGTCAAGAAACGAAAAAACCGAGCAAAATCGTTCTCGTCCTCGACAGAAATATCAATGTCAAGGTAGAACAAGCAAGCACAGCGATACCTTCCACTCACATATAGTGAAGTATGGATAGTTTTCAATACCATGCTGACTAGTAAGTACCTAAATCTAACCTTGCACAGCACTGGCTCCAAACAGCAATGTCAGGACAGACTAAAACAAATTATACGAAAGGTGATCGAGAGCTATTTTTGACGTCCTTTTCTTAGGCTGATCGAAAAATTGTGACTTGGCCAGTAACATAACAAGCACTGAATTTTCCAAAGGTAGCATCAGCAAACAAACATACACACGCACAGACGGTAACACGTGATCATAACAGCAAATTTCATACTGCAACGTAAGCACCAGCATCCAAAACATCGTGTTCTGTACTTACCTATCGTCGTGGATGAAGTGCTGAACTTTATTCATACTCTCATGCACTTGACGCATGCCTTCCTTGAAGCGCTGGTTCAGGCGGTGGGCATAGAGCGATGCCCCACCTTCACTCAAGTACCCGTCCAAATCAGACGAGTTACCGGACTTGTAACCAACATTTCGCAAGACGTCTCCATCTGACATGTAGCCTTTGGAGGATGAGAAGAATGAGAAAATCAGTGAATGACATAACCCGATTAACTGATATAATGCTTGAAACGAAAAACTCACTTCAATAACTAGGACTTGTGGGACAGACCTGATTTAAAATATTATTTTAAATGAACAAAATTATATATCACTGTTATAACGGAAATATGACTGCATATACAGACAATTCAACCGTATCTTCAAAAAGTGGAAAATGTTTCAGTCGTTCAGCGAAGTATACACAATCACCTTTCCGCATTGGCGCTAATGAACACTACGAACCTTACGTGATTCCTTACAAAAACAGTCAGACCTTAATATTATTATAATAAACTTTGTCTAACTTTTGAAAAGAAAATCAGATATTGAGAAAGGCGTGCACAGTTCCTGACTTTAGGAAAAACATCAAATTAAATCTTTTTCAAGTTACGAAACTAACACTTCAAATGTTGAACATCGCCAAATTAATTTTTTTTTTTTTTTTTTTTTTTTTGCCTCATGTCCTAACTGAGCTAAGGGCAGCACGATTCTTAAGAAACCTTGGAAAATAATTTAAAGCTCATTTCTCACCATTTGGAAAACTGTCTCACTAACCCTAAACACGCTCGAAGAGTCGTTCCACTTGAATTCTAAACATTCTAATGACAGATTTCGTAGACAAAATTTGGTTGCTGACTTATCTGATATGCCTTGTTTTATTATTCTTGTCAAGATATCTATTTGCATAGATATCTTGACAAGAATTAAACATGTCACGAACTTTCGCATTATGGTTACTAGTTAGGAAATTTGAAACCAAAATTACTGAAAAGGATTAAAAAGCATAGCATTTCTACACTGTTGATTAAGCCTTACATACAGAATATTTCCATACAGTACGGCTATGCAATGAAATACTTTTGTTAGTTACACCTAAAACCAAACACCACTCAAATTAGTCTCAAGCTTACCATTTGTGAGTTCAACGCTTTCCAAATCACTGTAGTCTGCGTCAATGATTTGGTTTGTTCCAGGAGGACGCTTAAGGTGAGGTCCAAGTCGCATGCCTTTTTGAGGCACTGTGTTTGCACTGTCTTGCAAAGCTGTAAAGAAAACCAATGCAAAACCATTATATTGCATGACAAAGGCCTAGAAATGAGTAAGGGTAACATAACATCTAACACCACGTTACTTATTTTTCAAATAAAATATAAACAGGCTTTCAGTATAAAAAATTACAAGCGCTTCCAGACAGAAATATTTAAACCATCAGAAGCTTCCTTAGCACCAGTCGTTGCATATGGGTTTGCTTTGAATACGAAGCTTAGTTATTAACACCTACAGAAAATAAATCAGATTTTACCTAATCGTGACACATGAACAGAGGGAGGTACAGTGCGAGCTTGATGTAAACCTAAACCCCTGATGTAGCCGTACTGAGACGCTCTGACTAAGGGTTGCATAGGCTTGATATTCAATATAACTTCGTCTCCTTCTTCACCATCGTGTTTTTCGTCGACCTGTGGGGAGTGAAAGATTTACAGATAATGTCAGTTACCGATGAACGATTAGATTTGTTACATAACAAAGGTTCTGTTCTTTTTTTTTCATCAATCATGTATACAAGCAACGTGCACTCATTTTTACCTTTCTTATTTGAGCTTTGAAATCGGAGACACTGTCATCTTCAGAACTCGTAGGCTTGTAAATGACAGAGGAGTTTCCGGAAGAATTACTATTGCTGTGGCCACTATTGCTTTGGGAAGACTCACTAATATTTGATCCAGACTCAGAAGGAGTGACTAACTCCTTCTCTCGAGTATTGGGCATGGGACTTACTAACGCCACGGTGATACCTGTGGCGGAATCCTCCCTACGACCCAATTGTTTCTGGCGGGGCAGGGAACCCTTGGGGTCTCGACCAGAATCTTGAGCAGGATGCCCATCCGATCCAACGGGAGTGACAGCAGCTCTAGGAGTGCCACTGGCTCCAGTCATGACCACTTTCTGCTGCGTTCCCGAGGAACCGTGTCTGACCATCTTGTTATTGTAGTCTTTGGTCTGACTGGGGCTGTTGACGTTGGGAGAAGGGGAGTTTGGAATACTGGCCGCTGTGCGCTCAGGCGGCATCACCTTTGTCTGTCCTTTCACATGAGCCGTTGGCTTTGGTATGCCAGTGCCAGGCGCCCCTGGAGGCAACGGGCTGCCTGGTGTAGTAGCCGTGACATGTTCATTATTCATTTGCATATTATTATTATTATTCAACGACTGATGATCTGAGGGTGGTATCTGAGCATGCTGCTGAAGCTGCTGCTGCTGCTGCAGCTGCAGCTGTGGGTGGTGATTTTTATGGGCGTTCTCCTTTGGAGGCAGCGCCGGTGGAATCTGAGAGTCACCATAATCGGGTCCAGGCACAGATGGGGCCGATGCCACCCTTGCCTCTTTGCTTTCCTCCTGGTGAATGGGCGGTGCCAATTCTTGGCGCGAACGATTCCCGCCATCCAGCTCCAGCGTCAGCTTCTCACTCTTCTTGTTCCCCGATGAACGCTCCTCCCTTCCACCACCACCTCCTCCAATCCCACCTCCTCCTCCACTCCCTCCTCGCTCCCTGTTCTCACCCCGTTCAGCCCTTGGGTCACGGTGAGCTTTGTGGCCACCACGCGGTGACGCCCTTGAACTTTCCCGGTCTTCCCGCTCCTTCTCCTTTCTGGAAGACTTGGGCGACTCTTTGCCTTCCTTTCCACCCGATTTCGAAAACTTCGATCTGGAAATAGAATCAACGAGAAATGAACACGGTGCCTGGGAAAGACAGATGCTTGATCTACTACATCAGAGTTAGTGATAGTATGAAAAACCCAAGAAATACTACGCCAGTAGAATTTTTTTCCACTGGAAAACACAAGAATATGTGGGCAAAGCGCAGCAGAAAAGCAGATTCATACAACAAAGTTTGCTTAATCTAGGAAGTGCAGCCATCTTAAGTTATTTGTAACGCCTTGCAGCTGTATATTCAAAGAGAGAGAACAGAATATAGAATTAGCCCAAAGGCCAAGTACTGGGACCTGTGAGGTCATTCAGCGATGAATCGGAAGTTCACAGTAAAAGGTTTGAGAGGTGTAATAGGAAGAAGAAGAAGAAGAAGAAGAAGAAGAAGAAGAAGAGAGAGAGAGAGAGAGAGAGAGAGAGAGAGAGAGAGAGAGAGAGAGAGAGAGAGAGAGAGAGAGCAGGCATACATTCCAGGAGAGGTAGTAGTGATGACTGTAAATATGATTAGGATAATATATACTTTTTATTACTTTTGAGTCAAAATGAACCCATATGATTTTCGTTTCATTAATGGAACATAATAATATATCAAATTAAAGGTAAACGTTTTTCCACGTGGCTGAAATAAATATCATCCACTTGACTGTTTGGGACGTAAAAGATATAAAAATCAGGTAAAACAGAAACCTATTAATACGCCCTTTTAATAATAACAATATTTTTCCAGAACTTGCAAATAATTCATTTTAAAATACATTCTACCAGAAAAGAAAAGAATTAACTGACTTGCTTCATGCTTTTTATGAAAGACAGATTCATTTATATGCAATGAGGAAAAACAGAAAACTACAGAATCAACTTTGAAGCTACAAAAATAAAGACAGGAAAAAATAGTTCTATTAGAAGACACCATCATCAGGAGAGGAGAAAGACCTAAGATTGAAACATTCAATAGTAAAATTCATCCCAAAAGAGAGAACATGAATAGGGAAATCAGTGAGGACATCATTCATAGAAAATTAGAAGCAAAGCAACGCATAGACAAACCATCTACAGTTTTCTAGTACATCACATCAACTAAAGGGAGAACATGCTAAAAATACCGATAAACAAATCTAACAAATAACCGCACAGGTAAAAGGACAAGCAGCACTGCATGAAACGTAAGACAAAAGACCCAGAGGAAGATCAGAAGACAAGAGCGAAGCCTCCGGGGGCCCAGCAGCATTCCTGGCTCACTATACCTGATGCCTCTCAACCCCTGAGGTTTTGACTGAGCGGGTGCTGCTGGCTGCGAGGGGTGCTGGTCGGCGTGGCTCGTTGGTTCGCTACTACTGCTGCTTGTGCTCACAGGGAGGCTGTGCAACGTACAATGGGTCACCCGTGTTAGTATCGCAGACACAACACAGACAAACATGATACGAAAAAATTGGGGAGGGGATACGAAAACAACGCTAGAACTCGGCAGTGACACACGAGCAGGCATCATTAGTACTTTTATAGTTATATGTTATTTTATGCTTTCACTAAGATTTTATAAACCTACCATACATCTTGGCTTCATTTACAGGAACCGATTAAAGTGAACACAAACTTCAATGGCAAAGCGATGTGTCACTGCTTCGTTTTAAAATAAGATAAAAGGAAGGAAACAGTTCACAAAAATAATCAACTATGCAATAAAAAAAAAGTTCCATAAAGAAGACAGTTTATGTGTTTGCATAGGAATGGTATCCTTGCTAATTCTGCATTGTCTACAGATGGCGTTTTCACACCAGGTATGGCAGCGCAGGCCAGTATTTTCAATGCATTACATTTTCAAAATCTTGAATAAGAGATTTCATAAACTAAAACATTTAAAAAGACAAACCATTCATCGTTGAATGTCATCGTTGAACGTTCCACACTGCATAATAAGTACCTCTTTCTCACAGTCTTACGGCACATATGGTGGTAAGAAGGCATATGGTGTAAAACCGAACGAATACATGAATAATTCATCAGCACTAAATAAAATTGTGCGTAAAATGTGATTGCATACTCTTGCCAATCAAATACTAATATATTTCCGAGCTTCAGGCCAGACCGCTATACTAATTGAAGTTACTTGAGTGAGAAACAGTTAAAACACCGATGGTTGGACGAAAATTTTATAAACATCGAAAAGAGTTTAAGTATTTTTTGTTTGCCAAATTTATAAATACCCTAACCTGAATGGACGTACATTTGCATTTAATGTCAGAACCAAGAATGATATGGAATTACAAAACACAAACCATTCAAAGCAAAGAGTAACCACAGTAAAAACTATTAAAAATTCTACTGGTATGATTAATGTGCAGTTCATCCATAATATAGCCGTTGAAATGTCCTTTTGACTTCTTGTATTGTTTATTCTGAAGTGTTTGTTTGCATCTGACTAAATCTTTATTTGTCCATTTTACAACTGAAGAGGCATGTTGAAAAAAAGAAGCGAAAGCTCCAGCTGTCTCAGTTGTTCAAATTACGTAAATATAATGTCTTTCAGCCATCATCAGTTTTAATATTTCACAGACATGATTGGCTAAAACTCCTCAGACATACGTGCTTCACGTTGCGTGGCCTTCAGTTTCCTAACACCGCTCCTTAAACTCAAAGTGCGTAACCGCTGGCAATCATAAAGCTGTCCCTTTCCCAGAGGAAATGACGTTCGGGTAACATCTGCTCGTGATCAGCGATGATGACCATACAGCATTCTTAACATGGTCACCGCAAGGAAGATTGCACAGGCATAGGAACTAAGGTACCTGACTTCTCTACAAACAAACAATGCCGGGCTCTCTCTCTCTCTCTCTCTCTCTCTCTCTCTCTCATACACAAGACAGGTACAAGCGAAAAGGTGCTCATAAAAATAATGGTGGAACATCAAGTGCCGACCAACACATGTGCACATGCTAAACCATTAATAAAAATACATTAAGCCACTTAAAATTTCAAATTAAAATAACACCTCTCTCTCTCGGAACTAATTCAGTAACATATTGAATTAAATTTTATTCAGTTGTAATTCTACAACCATTCAATTTATCTACCATTTAGTTTTTAGCAAGTGCCTTCCACACGATTAGAAAATCTTGAAATTCGCCAATAATTTTATAAGCAGTGATTTAAAACAACACATTAGAAATTGACATTATATTCATGTGCTGTGGCATGGCTTAAATTCAAAGATAATTTACCTATATTTTGCCATATGTGATCAGATTCTTTCCAGAATTGACATTTATTCGGGAATAATCAATCATTCGTAATATACTACAATCTTAAACCATTAATTACTCATGCACTGAAGCCATTACGTGTAAGTATAATGCTCCATTTATTTCTCGGACAGCTCAGGCCTCCAACCATTGCAATTGTATTTCCAAAAATTAAGTTATGGGGAAAATAAAAACACTGCCGTACAGAGGACATTATAACTAGGTATTTGTTCTTTCTTAGAATATGAATGTTAATATTGATACTGATAGTATTATCAACGAGACCAAGACGTACCCGTTATTTTCATTATTATATGTTCAGTTGCTACCTAACTACTCCATCATCAACTATAAATGAACAAGAACGGGTGCTTTGCAATTTGCCTATGATCATCATCATCATTCGGTTAAAATAAAGCACATCAAGACGGCAACATTAATAGGGAGCACGTTGTCGGGAGTTTAGGGGAACATCAGGAGCAGCACAGCAGCAAAAGAAATACGAAATCGAAATAAAAAAAAAAGGGGGGAAAAGAATCATTTGCGAACCAGGCTACCTTTGATGTGGCGGAAGTGGAGGCGGCTTTGCGTCCGAGCAGAGGCTGGTTGAAGAATCCGATCGCTCCGACTTGGCGCTGCTGAAACCACTGCTGCTGCTCGTCCTTTTGCTCACTCCGCTGCTGCCTGCGGACGGACGGACAAAGACACGTTCAAATTCATCCAGGAATTATAAAATTTAGGTATGCCTACTGTAGAGATAAGCTACCCAACGATTACAGAAAGAATTGTACATACTATTAGTAAACGTCTGTCTGAAAATGCTTTAAATTTTCTCATTTGTGTTCCATACGGTTAAGCAAGAACCTTAAAGGTGCAGCTATCATCCATGGCTTCTCTCCAAGAAACAAGCAAAACGGAAAGAAAAGCATGACTTTCAAATATTCACCTCATAACAAAATAAATCAATAGATAAACAAGAATTTTAAAAGTTTCCTTACGTTCATGAGAAAAACATTCACACTCAAAAATCTGTTGTGCTACGGATTTAATATCTAACTTAAAAATTCTCATATGTAAACATTTCATTACGAAGTCCTTTGAAACAACACCAAAACAAAGATTAAAATTGCATGAGAACAAAAACAGCAGCAAAGAAGTTCAATGACTAAATAAGCCTCAGAAGTCGAGTCATGTACTGTGACATGTTCCTACTTTTCATTACTTAATTATTAGTGCAATTAAATGACCAAGATATAATCATCAACAGTATTATCGCAACGGTATCTTATTATGCCAAATCTGTAGTTCAATTCACAAAAAATAACATAAAATTTAATCACTGATGTATGAAAACATATATAGAAATTGTTTTATGATTCTTAATCTAGCAACGGAAATCCGCAACTTTCAATTTGCATATCTTGAAATGGCTGTGGACTAAACAACACATTAAGTGCTCACGAGAACCTGTTTGTACCTTTTAACGAAAATTATATTTTAAAATTTGGCACGGCTACGTAATCCACACGAACTGTTCTAAACTCCGCCTTGCATCCAAATGATGTCTAGTAAAATGGGTTAAAAAGGATATTTAAAATCGATATGATTTACCTCTCCGATTACTCGTCTCACAAAATTACACGACTTATCTCACGCGACGACGCGATTTAAGTAACTGAAGTCCAACACCGGGCGATAACAGTTAATATCTTGCTGGACGTATACTCCAGAGAACTGAGCGCTCACACGTGTGGAGAGTAAACACACCTGCACATCTCGCACAGGTGTGATGAATCCTGGGTTCCAGCCAAATCTCCAACTAGCTGAGAGGTTTCAAATATCGATCAGTTGCCTGTCTTACAAGGGCAAATACCACAGTCTGTGATGCATTCTTACCATTGTATACACCGAAAGAGGTAAACAAATTAAAACTTATGTGTGCATGTATACATATCGGAGACAGATACACCATGTAAAAAAAATTATTTGGCATTACAGTAAGCGTAAAAGTATAAGCGCACGCGTACACGTTATATCAGTATATATATATATATATATATATATATATATATATATATATATATATATATATATATAAAACTCAATGAACACTTCTGAATGATTTTATTTGTCCACATAGGCGCAAATCTATAAACAAATTCCCTTTCTCTCGACATAAATTTTAAATCTCAGTACTCCTCATACATTGTTCAAGTTTTCGAAATATTTCCAAAAGCAATTGCTATGTAAATAGTGCAGAGAGCAAAGACAGTATAAGAGGAACTTAGTGGCACATAGCACAGGGAATGAGCTGTGGTGTTTTTGTCCAAGTGACATAAAAGAAAGTGATAAAAAAAGGAAGGCTGTAATAACACAGAATTATATGTTACAATCTTCACGGATGACAGCTCTATTTGATATTCTGTAGGAAAATACGAATTTCTTTTACGGTTTCTGTGCTGGTTGGAAGTTTACTTAGTCATAACTATTGCAGCTTGAAACTTGATTTTCTTTTGGTAAATCATTTCAATTTTGTAGGCAACATATAGGCTGAGACAGAAACGCATATATACTGGGTTTTGTGTAGATAACAAGGCTGTTACTTAAATTGCTCAGAAATACATATCACAAAGGAACAAGCAAAAAAAAAAAGTAAATTTATCTTATAATTTCAATTCCCAACCAACTGCAAGCTCATGTTCTAAGGTACACATTTCGACACCTTCGTAAACTTGATTGGTAATTCAAGAATGTGAAATGACAATGAAATGTTATGAGAATTTATGTCTGAATATTTGACCTTAAAAGAAAATGGAGGTTAATTACAATTCCTTAGAAAACACGACGTATTGTCGTGATGGGAAACAATGATTAAATCAACACACACACACACACACACACACACACACACACACACACACACATATATATATACATATATATATATATATATATATATATATATATATATATATATATATATAGATAGTAGATGGGTAGATCATTATATTGTTTGTTTGTGTGTGTATGTGTTTTTGGCAGATTTGGAAAACAAACAGGCTGATTTGGCTTTCAGATGTAAGATTATACAAAGCTATACGGACATGAATCATGGGATGGAAATAATTTCGTAGAGTTGAAAATAAAGGTTTATATTATGAAAAATGTTTGGAGTCAGACTGTACGATAAAGTGAAAAATGGTCCCATAGGGCAAACGTCGGAAGGTCCTATGTATGTTAAGAAGACAATGCTGAAAGGGAGATGGAGTAGGCTTTGACGTGCCCTTCGCTACTACCCTTGGACGAGTAGAATGCTACAGTGTCAGGTTGGCTCCTGTGGCCACAGGAAGTATTAAAAGACTCAGACCTTGAAATAATATTTCTAAGAGAGGAATCTGGAGATGAGAAGGGAGTCTGAAAATGAGTGCAGATTTGTTAAGACAAAACACAGGAAAGATATGAATTACGGCAGAATTTCACATAAGACCCGAACGTTTGGCGACATTGAAGGCGATCAGAATGGAAAACAAAACTAGCAACGGGACAACAAATAAAGAAAAACCAATTGGTAGAAAAAAAAAACTGAAATACAAATGAAATTACCTGTAACTTTGCTGTTACAAATAGCCTTTTATCTACAACTGCTCGATAGGACTAAATCTTAAGCATGAGAACTGAATCCAGACTAAAATATCAGCCATAACTCTTCTGATAAAGCAGTCGCTGTGGCACTGGATAAAAAAGGAAACTGACACAGCGCACTTTTTTTCTTGTCTTTTATACTTTTCTTTTGTTACAAGACCGGGCAACGGCACCGGAAATGCCTCGTACACAATAGCCTTCCCCTTTTCAAGCTTAAACAAAGAAGTGGAGTCGGTTAATAACGAAGCTGACAACAGCAGACCTCAATTTTCTTGTTAATGTTATTTTATGTTCTCTGGCAATGTAAAGTAAATTAAGGCATTTACAGGCGCTGCTGTAAATGTACTATCCATAATATATATATATATATATATAAATATATATATATTATATATTAGATATACATATATATATAGTACATATATATATATATATATATATATATATATATATATATATATATATATAAAGGGCAATCTCCCCATTATGGTCACGTGACTGTGGGTCGTAGACCTCCACAAAACCACAAATAAAATTTCGTCGATATAAACCGACCACTTGTCCAAACTTATCCCATCTGACTACGTGAAAACAGTTTTCCCCTGAATCCAACTATTGGGGAGAAACTGTACTTTAATTGCATCGGAATAGCTTCAACCACTGATTGGGTCATTTCCGAAACCGTTGCTTAAGGACCTCAAATAATACCAGTTCATAAGAGAAAAACGGCTACTGTTAACAAAAAAACAAGTCATCTTCACCAATACCAGCCGAGTTATCTGAAACCACCGACAACGAAACAAAAATACAAAAATTCCTGAAAGAAAAAACCTTCCCAACCAAAAATAATAAAACAGAAAGGGCGGGATTTAACCAGATAAATGTCTACTACTATCCGCAACTGGGAATCTGCTCCCAGACTTGCATAACGGACTGCAGAAAAAATGTATATAAAAAAAAACACTTAAAAGTGCTTCGCCTCTCACTTGCGAACAATTGACACTGAGTGCATTCAACTCCGATCACAGCCGCGGTGTGATAGTAGTCGAAAAGCGAATGCAACACAAGCAACGCATGAATGCCTGTTGGCTGTTCTGAAAACATCAAGGGCTGTTTGAATGCAATTACAGAGCTATTATTTCTTTATTGAATTTTTTTCACGGCAGAAGATCCAGACGATTTGTAGATTGACTACGTGTTACAATGAAAAAAAATTCAGAGCAACACAAATATTCCTATTTGTCGAAAAACTTGACATGGCCAGTTCTCCACATCTTCCTTTGACTCATCGAGGACTACTGAGTAAGAAAACCATTAGTATTCGAGCAGCTTTCGTCACATGCATTAACGAGCATGCTTCCACATATGAACTCAAGCGCCAAGGGAACAAGAACGAATGCGTGACGTTATGTAAAGCAGCGGGTTGGAGATCTCGGCACTTAAGACGTATCAGGTTCGCATCTGATAAACATTAAGCATTAAAATCTCTTCAGACACGAAAGAGAAGAAGAATATCTGTTCCAAGAAGTAAAACGACGCCTAATTAACTGTGATATTGTTGTGATTATGTACAGTTGGGTAATGAGGAAAGATATTCCCCAGCGTGCTTCGGTCATAACAAACAGCAGTGAATTTTTGTATGTAAGCATATAAATTGTGTGTGTGTATTTACATACTACACACACACACACACACACACACACATATATATATACATATGTATATATATATATAATATATATACATATGTATATATATATATATATGTATGTATGTAATATATATATATATATATATATATATATATATAGGTATATATATATTATTGAGAGACGATGAGAGAGAGAGAGAGAGAGAGAGAGAGAGACGAGAGAGAGAGAGAGAGAGAGAGCATAATAATTCCTCGACAAGAGGGTTGGACTTTCGCCTTTCATCATAGCTAAGTACCAGTCACATGATTTACTGTTTAGGCAAACGGGGTTACAATGGCATTATTATTAAATAAGAGTAGTTACATTGTTTGTTAAGTAGAAAATGATCATGAATACTAAACAGTTTCACATTACGTCCCAAGAAGCCATTCAAGTGAAATGGGATTGTAAGAAGTAAAGAATGACAAGACACTGCCAAAGCACTAACGCCGAGCTCTGTAACTAAAGCCCAAGACGCAAAGAAAACGAGAACCAGAGATGTCAGGGAATACTTACTCGTCGTTTTGTTCCGGCCTTCTTTTTCTTTGTGGTTGAAAAGCTTGAACTTTTCGAGCATAGAATCCTTGTGTTTGGCAGGAGCGGCGGCTGTGGGGGTGTGATACGGCGATGCTATGGAGTGATTGCTGCCAGCGTGTTGGCTGCCTTGGTTTCCAGGGCCCCTCAATGAAGATCGGGCCAAGCTGGAAGTGCCACTCGTTCTGCAAGAAAAAAAAATATAGCAATCAATAATTTTAATAAAAATAACCACTGAAAATCTTATTATAACGAATGTTAATCATTAATAAACGTTTATAAATAGCTGCTGTTTTCAGAAACAAAAATGAACGAGAAAGTGATGACAATGTAATGGCAAACATGCAGTATTTTCAAGGCAAAACCCCAATAGCCTTCAAAACATGATCACGTACAATAAGGAATACATTATCTTTATGTTGTAAAATGAATCGAACCCCATTACCTATAATTAAAGCCATCCAGCCATGAATATCATAAGGTCACCTTCAAGTCACGAGAACTATGACTGGACAAGACATTATAGCCTACCTGTCGCAGGGTTTCCGCTTCCATTGTTCCACTACCATTTTCTTCGTAGAAATTTCGTTTTCTTTGTTGTTCTTGTGCCAGTACGATGACACAAATGCAATATGCTAATTATTCTATTTCACTTCCACGCTTAAATTAATCAAGGGTGTCTCTAGTTTCGCGAACATTTTTCTACTTTTTCAAATGTTTAGGGTATGCAGTTGAGTTTTTCGATTTTTCCTTTAAATAAACAATAATATACTATGTATACTAAATACTAGTATATAAACATTCATTTTCCTGAGCTATGTCATTTCATTGTTCAATTATTTTTTCTCACTTTTAGATATTATAATAATTTGAATATCCCATTTATACATACACAACCACAGGCACACATATATGAAAGAGAGAGACTATAACTCAAACTCAAAGCAACAAAAAATGTCCATCGCAAACATATCAACAATGGAATAAAAATGGCCAAAGTTTGCTGGTAAAACTATCGAGCGAGACATGCTTTCCCAAGGTAAGCGCCATTTGCATCAGCAGCTTAGCATGTCAAATCGATTCTCTCTCAAAAGTTCCGTTAAACCAGCAGATTACGTGTGTTTGGTCCAATGCGCTACAGAAGGTAACAAATAACCGTGACGGCGGACGTAAAAAAATAACAAAATAGCCGAGTGCAGTATGTTCGTGAATGGGAAAATAAAAACAGAACTTATTATGTGTATTTAATATATTTTCTTGGCAATAAAATTTTCATAGGATATATGCACAGTATGTACAATATAAAAACAATTGTGTATATATATATATATATATATATATATATATATATATATATATATATAGTATATATATTCGAACACGATAAAATACTGTCTTATTTGTAGACCAACATCATTAGTACAATAATTATAACTACAACGACCATCATGATAAATAACTGAAAATATCATGAATAGGATTTCATTTTACTTAGAAATTATTAAAGGTCGCAAAAGGAGCAGCATTTGATATGTTGACCGAGTCAGCATTAAACAACTGCCTCACTCAGGCCCCGAAGCAATTTACACGGTAAGCAACTAACAAAGGAACCACTCGTTTAAATCTTGCATTATTAAAAAAAAAAAAAAAAAACGTTAATACTCTTAACCGAGATTCGGCAAACAAAACACGAAAAGGAAATAATATACTAAATGTGATTTTTCTTTATGGTTAATTGTTCAGACGGATTTCGTGGGCTTCAGGCAAATTCGCGGTTTGTTTACAAATACTCGGGGAATGTGCACGCACATTTTCTTGGAATAATTCCACTGTTCGTATCTGCTGTTCTGGAAACTTCTATATACAACGATGACATTTTTTAACATGGTATCCAGCAATTTCTTTCAGTTCTGAATAGCACAACTAATTGACTGAATCCAAGTTCAAGGACTATCGATATATCTATTTACACGTTGAATTATTACCCATATATGAAGCGGAGGGTAAAACACGGAAACTTTCACGATTCTGTAGCAAAATGTTTCAAGTGAAGCCGTTATATGGCCAATGGAAAACTCCTACTATATTGTTATGAATGTTTCCTTTGACTCTGTATGAAAAACCTATTGTTATTTTTGTTTACATTCAATACATCGACAAGAAATTATGCTTATAATTACGATTCGGTGACGAAATAACTGTTGGTTTCTACGTTACTAAATTTAAGCCCTCCTCTGGGTCAACCACCGTCAAGACCAACAGAAATGCACTTCAATGGACAGTGTGTTGTTCTTGCATTCACATTTTTTTTTATCGATATTAGTAAAAAAATCACGCAGAACAAATTTTTCAAGCGACTACATTTTTTCCTATTCTAGGGTTACGATTTATTCGACGAACCAAGGGCTGAAAACGGAATAAAGGAAGAGAGGCAAGAGAATAATAATGATGAAGACAAGAAATCCGTCACTGTAACGGCTCGCTGACAACCCTGACAAAGCACCCCCGCCCCCACCCTCCCTAGGGGGATTACATGCACTGCATATCCGCAGACATTTCATTGTCGCTGTGGCAGTTCATCATTCGTACGTCATCAGACTCCAGTTTATAATGAGTGACTACCTAACAGAGACAAAGGCAACTCTCCCCTCCCACACTAAAGCCTCAACTTTAGTTGACACTGAATCCTCAAATCGGCAATGAGGAAGGGGGGGAGGGAGCGAGGAGGGTTTCATCTCCCCTCATCCAACGCCTCGTTATATGACACTATAATAACTCAGCCCCCGGAATGGAATGACTCTACAAAATGATACAAAGTTCCATGAAAAATGTTTTTTTTTTCTTTTGTATTTATCAAACGACTTTGTAGCCAACTTTCTCTCCTTCACCTTCATAGCTATCATAAATACCAAGAGACCATAGTTCTGAATGCATACAAACATAAGGAAGAGAAGAAACAAAGAATAAAAAGTTATAAAAACAGAAAAAGGAAGAGAAGTATTAAACAAATTAAAAAAAAAAACTAAACGCGAAGATCATAAGCAAAAGCACGTGCCTCCTTCATAATATTCCAAAGCTGTTACATTTGGTCGGAAATACTTTCCCTCAAAATCGTAGAACCTCTGTACGCAGAAAGCAACGAAAGGATAAAGGCTTCATCGTTCAAGCGCCGTCAGTTCCACAACCCAAACACATTTCCCCAAAAGCAAAAGCATTTCCTAAGATTTCCAGGAAAACAAGTGACCCGTGAACATCTCTGTAAAGATAACTTTCCATCTTTTCCCATTACCAGAAGTCTACTGGCACTTTCTGTAACAGAGCCTGGTGAAAGAAGCTTAAAAGAGATAACATCCATCTATTTTTGAGAAATTTTCAAGAAACCAGAATTTTTTAAAAGTAGTAATTTGTGTCCATCGGACGGAATAGCCCGGTAGGGGGTTAGTGCCGTCCGTGCACATATTACCTGCGGTTCTTTGCAGCGTCCCTTCGACCCCTAGCTGCAACTACTTTAATTCCTTTTACTGTACCTCCGTTCATATTCTCTTTCTTCCATCTTACTGTCCACCCTCTCCTAACAATTGTTTCATAGTGCAACTGTGTAACACCTTTCAAACCTTTTACTGTCAACTTCCGTTTCACCGTTGAATGCCCTTAGTTGCCATAATGCTAAAAATCTATATAAATCAAAATTATACTAAATAGGTTCTTGAAGACTTATCAAGATATCCTTATAAAACATAATAGCCTAATTGCAAAATCGTTATTGTAAATGTTAAAACATTTCTTGCTTAACTAACATTCCCCTCATAAAATTCATTCCTCTCAACAGCTTGAATTTTCTCTTTTTTACTTATCAAATTAACTAGTGTGTCAAATTTCAAGCCATAAATAATCTGTAAATGATAAAAAACTTATAATCCCTAATAAATGAATAAATAAATTAGTTTTAAGAAATCACGAAGCGCAAGTATAGGCGTGTATAAATCGAACCCTTTAGTGTAAGTCGGGTCCCGTTCAGATTACTTTTAAAACGTCACTTGCAATGAAAGAGCTGGGAAGTCTTATGCTGTGCAGAGGTCTTTCGCGATTCATCTGTCTTCAAATCCCTATGGAAGAACAACGAAGGTCTTTGATGCGCCTCACCGAACTGACGTGGGTATCTAAATGTCAGACTGTACTGTCACATTCCCATTCCCTCTCCCTCCTCCTCTCGCTACGTGTTTGATCTGCTTTACAAGACCTCTTTCTCCAGCTTTCCCTCCCCACCACTCTCCTCTTTTATCTGGGACTCCATTTATTCCTCTCATACAGGCTCTTTCTTCATATCAGCATCTGTAAGTCTGTCTGGGTCGCTATTTCCTACGAAAGCATGATTGTGCATTGGCCTCATGCCTTCCTTCTCCGTGCTAAACTAAAACTCTTGCGCTTTGGAATCGTGGCTTGCAACTCTCTCTCTCTCTCTCTCTCTCTCTCTCTCTCTCTCTCTCTCTCTCGTGAAGCCACGCCCCTCGGTACACCCCATCAACCCATCTGTCCCTCGTCTTCTACCATCCCCGGTGACTCATTCATCCTTGTTGCTTCCTTCTTTCGCTCTCCTCTTTTTTCTCTCTCTCATCATCCACTGCTCTTCCTCCTCCTCCGACCCACCCTCATCTTAACTTCGTCTGCAAACAACCAAACCCAGCTGCATCGATGATTACCCTTATGAGGCTTTTATTGACTACTGCCGAGGAGGTTTAAACTAAACGTTGGCGGAAGGCTAATTTTACTCCTAGTACTTTCAGCTGTACTATTATTACTGTAAGTACGTAAACAACATAACGATCAGGAAGTTTTGACGACCATTACACGTATTTGCGCATCTAAGAGCAATCACCAACTCCATCTGCTAAAACAAACTTATGTCTACCAAACAGTCAATCTGTAAGATTGCTGTCACTTTGCAGGTTGATACAAAATTATTTCATAATAAAACACACCTACGGACAAGAATACACATTAGATATACTGTATCCGCTCTATAAAAATAAAGCAGCAGGAGGTCGATGTAAGTTATGCTGGAATATTAAAACTTAAATAACATATACCGTAACCACGTTTAGTCTACTTCAACTAACAAACAACTTTGCTTATCACACTTATATACCGTCGCACACACCCACTAGTTAAATAGCTGTACCCCTTTTTAATCAGCAATTGTGTCAATAATATAAACTCTTTGATTTTTCTTTTCCCTAACAGAGCTGCTTTGCATGCAGCCGGAAGACCTTAGTGTGCTCCCTTAAAACATCACACACACACACACAGGCGCACATACACACGAACCAAGCACCATCGTCACGGACAGGCCGGAATTCAGATAAAAACAGGAAGGAACTACTCAATGGGCAACAATGCCAGTAAACTTTTTTTCTCATTTATTTTTTTCTTTTTGCAGAAAAACGCCCGCACAACAATTGAATAGGAAATGCACACCAGAAACAATGGAAACTTTTCTGTCCAGCAAAATGAGGACACCTTCCCCATCAAGGTCGAGGATCAAGAAAAATAGACTTGAATAACGGTGACTGATACAGTAATATGCCGAAGTTTTCCATGAAGTCTATCACTCAGCACGCACTGCTTTCTTTAGAGTAACGTTGTTTGGTCCTCGATACGTAACAAGTCTCCACGGTTAAGAAACCCCAGCGAATGCATATGAAAATCGCTTGCATTTAAAATCAGGGCAAGCCTAAAGAAAGCATGAATCAAACAAAGCAGAAATGCGGATTAAAAAAACATTAGCCTTTGAAACGCAATGTCTAGTAATTGTTAAACATTTGAAACAAGGAAAAAAGGGGGGCTTATCGTCTGATATGCAAGTTTTAATTAATAATTAATGCAAATTCATTCATGATGACAAGAACTCTTACCTCAAATCCCCTTCTCTTATCCATTCGTTCACTCGAAGTCTCTTTTGAATTCAACCCAGCGCTAAGGCTCTGACTTCTCCCCTCGCACACATTTGCCTATCCGCTGTCCCTCCCCCTACCAATTCGTCTCTCCCTCTTAACATCACCCACCCCCATCTCTCTCTCTCTCTCTCTTCTCTCTCTCTCGTTCTCTCGTCGTCTCTCTCTTCTCTCTGAATCCCCTCGTTGCCGGAGCCTTTATCCTCACTTGCGCCCTCTCTTTCCCCTCCCTCTCATCCCCTTTCAGAAGACAGGCCAAGGGCTCATTAGTCTTGAAGTCTCAGAAACAGACCCCTCCCCCTTTCGCCCTCATTTTCTCCCCTGGAGTTCGACTCCCCTCCTCCCCCCCTCTACCCTTCAGGAGAAACCCAGTGTCCTTGCTGGGTCCCATGGGAGGGGTGTAATGAGATCAAGTAGTAGCATCAGGGGTTCGTTCATCTCCTTCGGCCGTCTTTCCTACCCAAATCTCAAGGTCACACTTTAACAAATGATAGCACGGCCACGTGGCTGAGAGAAAGTAAACAATTTCTCTCTCTCTCTCTCTCTCAGACGTATCAGGGAAATACCAAATAAACTTTCAACGGTGACTCCAATCTTGTTTCTCCATACAATTACAACAAGGATGTCGTGGTTCGACTTTAAAAATGTGCACAAGAGTAAATGTAATGTCTGCACCAAATTATCAGTCCATTCATTTCTATTTGATTAATGCAAAAACATATTCAGAGGTTATGACATAGCTGTTTAGCTCATCAAGTTTTCACGACAGATGTATTTGTACCACTTTGTACAGTTTTCATGGTTTCATGCCATTAAAGCGGAAGTCTTCTGAGTAGAATTTATTGTATGGTATTTTAACATTTGAAAATCGTTGCCAAATTTGTTTAGAGAGTTATGCAGTTTGGATAACGACTTTCAACTTTTAAAATGTTAAACATTTAAAGTTAACGTGGAAGTGTACACTACCCATGAAAACTACAAATTTCCAATTAGCTTTAGTGGTACATCTGCCGTGAAAACCTGATGCACTATTTAATGAGCTGGAGGATCTAGCGTTTCCAATCTCTGTCTCCCTCCCTCTCTCAACTTTGCTATGAATGTATACAGAACTCACAGTCATGAGAACCTCTCTGTTAGCAAAACTTAATTATTCTGAAATACAGTCGCTATTAATGTGAGTGTCAGGATGATGAAAATGTAATCTCTTAGCACTGCCTTTCATCAAATCCCGAGCTTCAGTTTGTATTTTACATCATACCTTCGTGAACAGAATTTTTTGAACCTCAAGACTTCATCACTGTAACAATTTGAAGTCTTCAATTTCGTTAGCTATTACTAAATTTATATTTCACTGTCAATTCAAAAGTTTATGGGAAAATTTACCATTCCAATACATATAAACACCATATATTAGGTACACTGTCTACTCTAATACAACACTACATCACAGCTTAAGTAACAGATTATGCGTACTACATAATTAGGATTATCTGACAGAGAAGTTGATATATTACTTGAGCACAATACAGCAGGACACTAGTTCTAGCTTCAAGACTTGGAAAGGTAACCTACTATTTAATGCTTAATACGTTCACAATATCTTGTAATCATACCAAAGAGCAAATCTACTCACATCTATTGGTTATTTGTACATGAAGGGCAGATGAGATATTGTCCCCGCTTTGAGTTACGAAAAGAAAAGTCCAAAGAAGCAAAGCATATGTGTTGACAAATAAATTGAGATGTCAGTCTAACGATGTCGTTCATTAAAGCAATCCAACACAGATGTCTGACAAAGCGCTTGAGGCAATTAAGTCATCAATAAATTAGCCACCCTTCTCAATGAACTGATGCAGGCAATTCGAACAGCCACTTACAATCAATATGTTAATCACCTTAAAAAACGACCATTAGCCTAATTACTCCCCAACACTAATGACCAAACTAAATTTTCCCTCAAACAGTAATGAGACCATAAGCCAACATCAAGAGAGAAGTGAAGCTAACATTAAAAGAAATCCAAACATTAGGTGAGAACTTCGAAAACGTTAAAGGAAGCAAAAAGCCGCATAAAATTCAACATTAATTCATTTTTAAATGAAAACTCATCTGAAAACCTAAACCAATATAAAAAGGGGGATGAAAACTAAAAGTTACTAAGCGCAAATGAACGCCAAAAGTAAATGATTACCGCCAGATTTAATTTTCCTCACTATTTTGACATCCTCATGTAGCAATGAGAGACTACAGGCTCGCTTCGTGCTGTGCATGGTCCAGTGGCTACGAAAATTACTAGGGCATGACGTTCGTGTATTAACTGCATGACATATGGTCCACAAATGATAAATGTAACAGAACTCGCATAACATTATTCCGACAATGAATTTCGACATCGTATTGTAAGGCTCGTCCAAATTTTAACAAATCTGATTCATACTATATAAAAAATTCGATAACGTTCTGAACTTGTGTTATCTGCGTTTTCACTTCCATTAGCTTGCAAAAGTCAAACCCAGCTTTCAACGGAGCCATGAGGAAACAGACAGGCTGTGGTATCATTGGATATGGAGAAAACAAAGCTGACATTGGAACCGCGTTCGTTAACACAAGAGTGGAAAAGTGTTGGCTTTATAATAATAATATTCCCTCAATGTATAAAAAAAAAAAAACACACACACACATACACACACAATGATCACAAAGGATATTTGAGAGCCAGGGTTCAGTAGAACCCGGGCAGATCAGAACAGAAAGGTATGAATGACGTGGGAACATGAAAATACTGTACTCCATACTGAACTTGGATGGGGTAAGTTGTACGAACCATGTGAAAGATTAAACAGACGAACGAACATCTGCACGCCCCCACCCCTCCCTCACTCGAGTATTTTCACCCTCACACTTGCAATAACTCGTATTTTTTCCCTGCGCGTATGTTTTCACTATCCAGCACATATTGCACTCCTTTTTTATGCACTACAGCGCGTGTTTACATCACTCGTTAGCAAATACTTGAACCCTACAATATTACACCATGAAATTTCGCATTTAAAATATAACAAATTCACAGTTTGCACAAAATACAAAGCAGCAAAGAAATCATGAACACCAATGATGACATACTAGATCACACGTAATTTCTTTCAACTAAACCTAATTAGCCTCGACACACTCGGGTTATATGAAACTTTTGGAGGACGCGTGACGCGAGGCGAATGGCGACAACGGAGCTCTGAATACGCCGGTGCTGTCGCCAAAGGCGCTCGTAGGTAACTGCCACATCAGGGAGTCGTGTAACTCGCGTCACGGCTTCCTGTAAAGTCCCGCTAACGTAACACGTGTGAGCTCATCTAGCATCGGCTGTAATGAAGACTATAAACAATAGCACCGAACCCTCTCCAAAATTCTGTCGACGGATGTTCCGTGTGATTAGTGGGCGTCTCGTCCTGACTGACCGATTAAATAATCTACGAATAAGAGCATCGTGTTTCCGCCAAGCTCTGTTGAAATACTAACTGATCATGCGCACGTCACCTTATCGTTAAAATTGTAATAGTCGATGTCAGTGACATCGTTATAATTATAATAGTCGATGTCAGTGACATCCTTTCTGAACCTATACGATATACTATCGATCGGGGTTTTAATTCTTTCGCTACACATCATGAAAGATAAGTATTAATTTGTGAATTGATGTTTTGCAATTGCTACATGCCATGACAGAGCAAAATTCATCCTTAGGATATTAAATACCAAAAAGGTCTTGCAAAGAAGTAGGGCAAAGTCCGGTTTCGAATCACAAAATCAAATGTTTCGACATTTTGACATGAAGTAAATACGCGACGTTTTGACATGAAGTAAATACGAAGGTAAATATTTGGATTGGAAAAAATGACTTGCATAAACCCCTACGTGCTCTGCTCACCACATGAGGATTAAAATATGTTGCTTCAGCACATTGCAGCACACATATCTATAAGGAAAATATGATTACGTCAACATTCATTGCTCTGAGTTTAACTAAAACCCAAATGTTTAAAGTGCAGTTTAGTTACAACCTTATTTCTTTTCCCTGGTTGTACGTGCACTTCTCACTTAAAAAAAACCCATGAAAATGTACAACAATAAGAGTGTTGTAAGGAACTGAGCAGACCTGCTGCGACCTTGTAATTCCATTCAATTTTATTTTTATTAATTATTTTTTTTCCTTCATGTCCAAGGGAAACTGAATTGTGAGAAAATCAGAAATTCACAGGGCCTAAGTTTAACACTGTTATTCTTTTCTAGTTATTCTGTAATTTTGCATTCCATGAATAATTTCGACTTAATTCTAGAGCTTTGCATTTTGTCTTTTTTTCTCTTTCTTTGCCTTTCCTCGATCCTCCTTCCATCTTCATGACTGAATTTTGTTTTCCCTTCCTTTCTCTCGCTCTCGGTTACAAATGACATTTCGAGATTCCCATGACGTCATTTGCAGTCATACAAATGTTCACCCTTGAGATTCCGGTGACTGCCAGTGATGTGTGAAGGCTCCACTTTCAATCCATTGTTTCACGACTTCCATTTAGGTCCATTTGATGAGAACTCCAAAGGAAAAATATACTGATAAAATGCCCTGGGTTTTGTAATATCATAAATGTTCTCCAAAGTTCTAACAACCATGGTGTCATGAATGACACTGACACTGCAATCTCATGGGCCCGTTATCTACACTTCGCTGCTGGAGTGACAAAGCAACAGACAAGAAGACTTTTGGAGAGCGAGACCTCATAATCGTTCAATCTTGCAGTAACGGGCAAAACGTAAATGTTGGTTCATTGCATGTTTTCATGCGTTTTTGGTTCAACTTTTATTTTTTGTGGATACAAGCATGTGTGTGCATATACATATTTACAAAAATGACATGACTCCACGGATACCAGCGTTTTTCTAAAGGACACTCATGATGCCCCAAAATAGATCTATATCGCCTGTGGTACCCAGAATGATTAAACTGAAAGCTCATCTTAGTCCTGCATAAAGTTTCAACAAATACCAATAATTACTCGCATGTTCAAATGAGATTAAGTGTTACGTATAATTGCAGTAACAGTAATAAAACCTGCAGCATATACGTACATATCAGGAGATATATCTATGGATTTTCTTACCACTAACTGCGACAAAAAAATATAATTTACGAAAATTAAATGCACACAGTAATTCAACACAAACGCAACCTACCATGAAGAAACCAAGTTTACATATATAGATATATTATAATATATATATATATATATATATATATATATATATATATATCTATATATAATATATATATATATATATATATAAAGGTGAAATTACTAAGAAAGCGCTAAACGAGAGAGAGAGAGATTCATACCAAGCCACGTCGCTAAAAGAGGAAAAAGCAAAAGTTGCAATCATGAAGAAGAAGAAAAAGAGAGCAGAAGAGGAAGCCATCGGTAGACCGAGGGTTCATTTTTCCAGGACGCGACGGGAGCGGGTGAGCCAAGAGAGGCGATTTGGGACTCGACACCCACATCAAGTCCTCTAAAATGCACCAGCGCTTCCTATCAATAATGAAGCAACCCAAGAGACTTGAAAAAAAATCAGCGAGGGGACATTTGTAAAAAGCTTTCTCGTTCAACAGAGCTTCAGAGAGTCATGTTGACAGAACTAATCAAAAGGAATAAGAAAAACTTGTAAAGGATACTCCAGATAGACGTTTATTAATTAAAGAGTATTTTATATCATCGGTAAATTAATATCCACGTCCCGATTTCGTCTGTACGGGGACCATTCAAAGGATGCAATAAAATCGAAGTGGCTCCTATGGCTACGTGCACTTCACAAACGCTGAAGATGATTGCGTCCTACAACCCGACATAAAATTAATTTCAGGAAAGTTCAGCGGACAAAGAAAATCATTGCAATGATTCATCACACGGATACCTTAAGGACAAATTGACGTTCGCATTAGTAATCGAGAGTGAGGAAGCTTTGTCGAAATGGACATTGGTACATAATTAAGCCTACTACGTCTGATGCAACTGCGGTCCCACTAACGTCCTGAAACCGAGCTTTTCTAGAAGGGAGTACTGTAGTCAGCCGTACTACAGCCGTCATGCGCCCCTGGGGTGAGTCACGTGTTACCATCGACAACCCCTTCTCCCTCTTACATCACATCCCCCTTGCACCTCCATACAAAGACTTTTTCCACCCAGGTTGCTATGGTTACCACCCATTCACCTCCCACCCTCCCATTACCCGCTCGAGGTACACAATTAAAGCGGTCCCTCGTTAACCCCCTTAATCACAAATGAGTTTGTCATTTACGGCAATTAGTCCATTTGGAGACATCAATAAAAAGAACCCATTTGGTCGACTGAGCGTAATCATCACATTGCAATAATGGCCTTTTACAAGACGTGATTAAGCTAACTCAATGGAAAAAAATAAAAGGTCAGGCAGCGTGACATCAGTGCATAAAAAAAGATCGATTTGTGGAGGTTGTTTAAGGCATCAATGTATTAGTTCACCCAACCATATAATTACAGTACTTTTTTTTTAGTGTCTGTACCTGTGTAAACGATATCAAACGATAAAAAAAACTTTGATTCTCTGGCCACTCAAGTCAAAACAATATATATGAAAACACTTCATTCTGCGAATACTGTTACGAAACAAAATAGGCACGTGTACTATGCTTTGCAGTAGATCAAAAGCATTACACCAAGGTCACTGCCGTTAACAGCCAACTTTGTCAAAGTTGTTTAATCATATAAAAATTAAACGGAGTTTATCGTCTTATACCACAAAAATGTAAATTTCTTCCTATAAAATTTATATCAATAAATCGACTACAGTGCCACAATAAATTCAGCAATACCCTTTGGGACCCAAACCATTCAAAAACGTCATTTTCAGAAGAAATCACTTCCAAATAGAAATCTGTTCCCATGAAGTGAGAACCAGCCTGAAAGTGTCGCCCAGTCATCCATGATCTCGACCCTTTGTTCATGGTTATCAATATCTCGCAGTCGCACGGCGGCACTTCTCCGATTGCTTCGCAGAATCTCGATTCTTTGTTCGCGTTCTCCCATATACTTCCATTGCGCAGTTTCTGAGGAGCCGTCAGCAACGTTCACCTGGGCGGCAAAATCGAAAAAAATAAAAACTGCAGCGTCAATCCCCAGATTCCTTTTCATTAGCAGAAACGGAGCAAAAATCGAGACAACGAAAAAAATATAAACAACAAAAGGATCGATACTATATCGACGACTAGAACAAGAGGAATATACCAAAGAGGGAACAGAACACAAAAGAAATAATAAAAAAAAAAAAAGAGTAGGGGAGGCAAGAACTGTAAACATAAGAGGAAGATAGCGAGAGTAATTACGAGTACGAGACGCAAAATGGAAATCACACATAATGACTCACTTCACGGTTGTAATTAGCTGACGAAAAAGTATGAATCATCAGCAGAAAGAGACTTTGACTAAAGAGAAACAAAGAGATTAGTCCTACAAGAAATTTCAGCTGAATGTTTCGACTTTAAACAAAGCCGAAATGTTAATGATACTTAGAAAAAAAAAAAAAACATACACACACACACACACTAACGAGATCCAAAACACCCGAGACAGAGAAGGGACTTCTCAAGTTTACCACAAACAAGTCTATGACGAGTTAAGTCTCACTCACAATTTATCTTAATAAAAATGACTTTGAGCAAATCCTTCTCTTAACTACAATAATGAGACCATATATAGTTAATAACTTTTTAAGAGATGTGACGAGCAATCAAATTATCGCGCTCAAGACCTAAGTCAATAATTGATTAAAGAAATTTCCCAAAGCATTCAAATGATCGTGACTATTTTTTTTTCAGACACCGAAAGATTTGTAACGAATGAATATGTTAAAAGAAACTAAAATATTCTGGTCGGGATACATCTTGTGGCCTTTAACTAGTGGGACAACGCGTCACCTCCAAATTCACACAGTCCGTAAAATTATACGGAAAATATACTAGTAACCAAACACATAGGTCACGATTCCTATTAAAAACGGGTATCACGAGGAAAACCATTTACCCCTTATTAGGTCACCGTTATTGCGAAGCCTTCGACGTCAGAGTGATATACCAAAGGACAGGAGCTGCTGCTTTTCCCGACTTACAGTCTCCAACGTAGCGGCGTGGTTACCCTGGGAAAGCGGAGGCAGACTCAAATACTGAAGGAGAAACGGAAATATATCCTACAGTAATTAACACTGAATTTCGAGCGAACTTTTTACAATAAAACCACAACTTACAGGAGTGGAGTCGAGTTTAATTCAGGTGACGTATAGATAATTTTTAACTTTGTTCGTCTTACGTGCGTGTGTGCGCGTTCAAGTTCGGCTTATGCATTTATCACTTCACTGAAACATTGGCTCCATAGCCCGTCTGACGAGAGTGGTGTCATCCTTTAATAAGTTTGCTGCTTAAAAACGATTACAAACAGACATTCAGTATTGTTTCTAAGAATACCTATACTCGCTACGTCATAAAATACGTCACTACATGACATCCTCAGGATGACAAGGAGATAACATTCAAGTGTTTTTTTACAGTCAAACCTGAAAATAACAGATGAGGGAATTCCTATAAATAGAGGTGACAGGAAAGGTGCTACTCTCTGCTTGCATGGCGTGTTTTTTTTCACATAAAAATAAAATAACCGGTTTCTTAAGTCTTCATTAACCGACCTAAAGCAGACAATATAAAATGCATCAAGTATTTATCAGTCCAAACTAATTCTCCCATTAGCGTACCTATAAGAAAACAAGAAAACAACAGCACGTTAGCACTTGATCATAAAGAAAATTTTCTTTTCTAATCATAAACAACTACAAAAATGTCATAATTAAAATCATCTTCAATATTGTAATGATGTCGGAGATTTCTAAAATGGTCAAATAGACTTATACACGATATATGGAAAACGACAAAAATCTGTTAGCGATATAATCCATTCCAGACCAATTAAATGTGCTTAAAATTGGCAATGCTCTCACAAGCCAAACGTTTAAACGCTGCTTCTATATTTTCCCTTTTAAAACCTTAGAACCTACTAACAAACGGAATCAGTTTCTTCTCAAAGACCAATGAAAAATTCAAGTACCACTCCCCAAGGTTATTTGATCATAAGAACTTGTTTTCAGTCACGTACGATATCCTACGAGCTTAAAAAGGGAATCTTGTTCACAATATCCAAAAGTTGGGCAAGTTTTATTAAAGCTTGTCCTTTGACACAATTGTACGAGTATACTGATGCTGTCTGGGCATCGCTGTAAAATATTAAGACGTCACATTTTATATGATTTTATTATCTGACATCCTAAAGTCTAACATTTTTTTCATTATACCGAAAATAAACATTTCACAAGTTTGTTGCCATTTCAATAACGTAATCAAACGTATAAAAACAAAAGACTTACAGAGCCCACCTTCATAAAAAAAAAAAACTTTGCTCCTTTGCAACAAAAGAAACGAGAAACAGACAGAGCGATACCATTCATTCGGGGAAGACAGGAAGAAACTTCTAAAACTCGAATCGATAAATCGATAAAATGGATTGCCGGGAAGAGGCGGAAATTTAATCAGGGGATCTCATCTGCGGGCACATTTGGGGATACTTAAAAGGAATTAACTCATCCATTGGGCACAAGCTTGCCTCAGTCTTTTTTTTTTTTTCTCTTCCTAACTTTAATGGACTTTAATCGTGGCAGAGAAACGGTAGCTTTGCATCACGCTAAAAGAGATACTATAATACGTCAGTCCTTATTTTCTATAATGATTTTCACACTTAGACTTCTAAAGATTTGGATTATTTTAGCTTTTTTCAAATACATATCAAAACGCCCCTAGTATCTGGATATTTTTAAGATTTAATTAAAAACACATAATCATAAACGACAATTCTAATTATTTACTTTGTTCCAAGTTTACCTCAAAAAGTGTAAAAATAATTAAACAAACTATTCCATAATAAACTTTTGGCAAAGATATCAATCTCTCATGAGATTCAAGGTCAAGTAGAAGTGTTTCGGTAATTTGTCCTCCATTTCCAGACTACAAAACCTTAGAACCCATCAAGACGAAATAGTTTGTGATTAATCATTCTTTGTGAGAATGACCGCCACCCGAAACCCGTTAAAAAACAGTTCGGCGGCGGATCCTTCTTGTCGCTTTGTTTTGATACTAATTCCACCAGACAAGTGGCTTCTAGATTACGAGCCACTCCCATCAACACACGTGGAGCTTTGTTTACTAAACAAGCAGCTATAAAAATGAATACGCTTATCAGCATCTACATCTTCATTTCAAATAAGACCGATACGCGGTTTTACCAGAATACTTAATTAAGTGCGCTCACCTTTCGCCACATGGCTACAGAGAACGAAGCGTCCTTCATGAATTATTAAGTGTGGTCTGATAACACACCTGGGTCTTCGCGCAATAATGAAATTCGTCTCTCCTAAGCACATCGGTGCAATAACCGTTAGGAGCATGACACTCATTCTTGATAAGATTCTGGTATGATCAGTTAATGTTTGCTATGCATATAAACTACATGCCACCTATAAATCTAAACACCAGAATTCCAGGTACATGACAAGCGTTACATTTCAGAATAGGCTAGCTGCCTTAAATCAAGCTTTCTCGCATTTTGTATTTCACTATGTAGAATGACATATTTAAGTACTGAAGATGATAGTGTATGGGAAAGTGCAAGCACTTAAGCGGAGAATTGCTTCAATGTTTATAAAACAAAATTACTTATTATCTCTGCAATCACTCACAATTATTTTTGTAGTGTAGAAAATTGCAACAAGTAGAACCTCATCTTAAATCTTAACAAAAGCGTTTTAATTCCTATTCATTCTTAGTAGAGATAGCAAAGGTCTACACTAGCCAAGCAGACAAATGCATAGAGGGATGCTGTTACCCCTCTAAGTGAGTTTACCTATGGATGTAACAGACTGTCAGTCTGTAAAAGTAGGTGTAAATATCATTTGGAAGAGAGTTCTCTCACGTGAGAAAATTTCTACAACAAACTACACCTACTAAAGAAGAGACGCGTGAGAAACAAAGAACAACCTATCAGACAAAAACTACCCAGAATAATGGACACTCCCTGTCACAACATAATCAACGGCCAGTTTTCAACACTGCCAAACTTTCATTGATTATCTCTGTCTTGACGGTCATGGAATACGAAACGAAGATTATAGAGACCACATTTGGACGTGACCCGCCCACATTCTGGACCATATGGGCGTGTGGGCGTAGGCGGAACCCAACACGGATGGGTAGAAGTGGCCAATGCAAGCCTTGTTACCTGCCTCCTTGTGATATATGTGTCTGGGGCATAGGGGCCACGAGGTATCGGTATAACGAAGCCCGAATGAAAGTTCGAAGCCCTCTGAACGACACTGAAAGTCTCCGTCGTAACTCATTCTTATGCATTATGACAGGTCTCTTTGCAGCGTTCGGTTAAATTTGTCGCCGATAACCCATGAATACAGAAGTATGGTGTAACGTACAAAATTAATCAACCATAAATGAATTTCTAATTTGAATGACAATGTCAAAAATCGATGACTACTACATTACTGGAAGGACGTTAAAATACATAAGAAATACATTGAAAAAGACTATGAAAACTGATTCTAATAATATACCGTACCTGGTCTGACAAAGCGTAACAACGCAATTAGATCCACCTAAGAATTTATTAATTCTTCGCAACTTTATCTTCATTAACCATCATTCACAGGCCAAATAAAACTAAATTACCCCTTGCCGCCGGTGAAGAGCACCATAAGTTAAGAATATATTAACAGACCCTGAGCAATGAAAAAGACACTCTAACATCCAATGCAAAATAAGTGTCACGAAGATGATGAACAAGTGGGCAATCATTCAGTAAAAAAAAATGCGTACAAGAAGGTATTTCAGCCAATGGAACTTATAAAAACAGACATGCCAGCCAAACCAGCCAAATATTACAAATAAAACCACACACAAACACAACGACGTGTCAAAAACGAACCGATTTAAAGCAACTTTGTGAAAAGAGAAAGATTTCAAACAGAGATAAATTCAACGAATTGCTTATCTTAATAAGAACGGCGCAGAAAAGATGTATAAGATTCAATTATCCAAATGCACATCCCAAGCTGCTAACCAAGGACTCTTCCATAAAAGGTTACGAAGGGTAACCAATTCACATCTTTTGACATCTTTTATAAAATTCTTCAAGTTACCAGTAACGTAAGTCCAACAACAAGAATAAATATTACTCTTGCCGTAAAATTCTATTTAAAGTAACTCACTAAAATCACAGGGCTCTAAACAAAATATTAAAATTACGTATGTAGTGAGTATACTAAGTGTGCGCGAAGGGGGAGGGGGTGTTTAGAAATGCAACTACCTCAGTGACCCCTACCTGAGGCATTTTCTCTGACCCCAGCCGCCTACTTGAAGGGTGACTCATAGAATCCAGCCGTCCAACCACATAATAAAGTGGGTGTGAAAGAGATGCGTGGGCAGAGAGCTATACGACGCCCACAGACAAAACTCGTGTCTCTCCCTATCGTCATTAATGATAATTATCAAACCATAGTGCAATTACGAGAGATAAAGTTCCCCCGCAGCATATTATGAGGCGTCATTCATTAAGTTAGCTCAGCCAAAAACATTATCCCATAAGGTTTTACATAGCAATGATTTATGCTACGCCAACAATATCTACAAATCTGGCCCATTCATCACGGCCCCGGTCTCACTCCGACATATAATAGCTCTAATCGTACCATATAAGTGATGCAGTTACCTTTAATGAAACTGCAATTGCAACTTAGCACAGGAGTGAGGTTCACAGTGACCCTGACTTTGATCATTTGCGTCTTCTACCCTCGAGGACACACACACACACACACACACACACACACACACACACACACACACACACACACACACACACTGTACAAGACGCAGACAACGGACGATTCATTTCCCCAACAAAACACGTATGCGAAGAACATAAACAAAAAGGAACTTCTTGCAATGTTGCAGGGAAATCTTTCAAATCGAAAAAGAATTAAGATAATGAAGCCTGTATGACAGAAAAAGACCGCATTTGAATGCAACAACTAGGTACATGTAATTGTATTGTTGTGCTGATAAAAAATAAACCGTATAACGATTGGCAGTGAGGGCTGTCATACATTAAGTAGCACTTGCAAAGAAAAATACTCCAGTATGACAATTAAAATATCCTTAAGTTTTTAGCCTTCGAAACTGATAAAGAAAAACAATACTCTTTTTAATTTTTTAGTTAGAGAGAGAGAGAGAGAGAGAGAGAGAGAGAGAGAGAGAGAGAGAGAGAGAGAGAGAGAGAGAGAGAGAGAGAGAGAGAGAGAAATTGCTTCAGTCATAAACAGCTGTAATCAATTAGTTACGGTTTTATAGTAAACAAGAGGAAACTATCTTCATTTTATCATCATGAATCCTTTGAGAGTAATTGCCAACGTCATATGCACTTTGTTCACTTCTCTCCTTACACCTCGAATCTTGGGGGCGGCGCCCTAGCAGGCCAATTACCTACAGGCAGGACACACTAATATACCGCCACCGTTGATGGCGGTGACCCTGACCGCCACCTCCGCCTTTGACTACTCCTAATACCAACCTTCTCCCTCTGCCGTCCCCCAACCTCTTTAAGCCACAGTTTGTGTGTGTGCCCTCAATGTGCCCTTTCATCAAAATAACCCCCATCGCCCCCTATCCTCCTCCCCACCAAAACATCCCTTCTAAATCTCCCTCCCTTTCTGTCCTTTAACCCAACACAGCCACTTCTAGAAAACGCGCCGTGGTTACTCTCACTTGTGCTCCCACTGTTTACTGTGTGTGGGCCTTGTTTTGGGTCACACTGCTTTTCATTTTTTCCTTTTCGTTTTTTCTGTTAATCACTTGAGTATCTTACAACGATCTCTCTCTCTCTCTCTCTCTCTCTCTCTCTCTCTCTCTCTCTCTCTGTACTGAGATACTCAATTGCTTCAGGAGCGACCATTTACATTATTGTCTCACAATACTTCATATTCAACTTGTTCTTTAACAACTAAAAGGAATGACTGGTGTTTAATAGCTATGTTAATAGTGTTATTTCCGTTGACTAGTCATTAAAAAACAGCATGGATAGTCCTTATTTCTAATTTCAGTGACAAGCATAATTCCTTTTTCCCGTTCCTCAATTATCTACGACTCCTGTCTCTCTTACTTTTTCGAACACGCACGTATACAGAGAAAAACATACTTATCCTCTTAAGGAAACAGAATTAACAAAGTAATCCGCACTGATTACGGAATACTTGGAACATGTCGACGGGATGAGGTTTATAACATACCAAACTTTCAATGGAAGGGAAACACCACAGCTACTTCCTCGAGACAATCTTAGGGCCAAGACTCATATCCACTATACCGTTTAATATTAAAAACACTTAAAATATAGTAATGAGTTCGGTTCTGTTGATAAAGTATACAAACTTTGGTTTATACGGTTCGCAGTTAATTCCAATCTGACTGCATTAGTCGAAGATTCAGTAATATAGCTTATATATAATATAATATCTATATATATATATAGATATATATAATATATTATATATATATATATATGGAATCTATTATGGCCTAGTTAACTCCTCGATGACATCATTTATCGAAGATTCACCAACTTCTCTTTCTAATTACTGCGACATGGCTTACAATTAACCGATTTATCAAGGAAATATTAAGAAACACTTGAATGAAGCAATCATAAACACATCTACACCCACTTGAAATAGTCATCTCTTCCCAACCGAACAATAAATGATCAATGAATTCCTTAACTAAAACTTGAATCACTGATAACAATAACTTTGACACTTACTTGGCATGTTTTTCGTTGAGCGATGCCCTACCACCATGACTTCTTGGTTGCGGGATGCCCGTGCCATTGGCGGGGGAAGTGGATCTGCTGCTGCTGGCCGAAGCTCCGCTTTTCAACTGCGAACCTGCAATGCACGAAAGAAAACGGCGTGTTAACAGAAAACTTTACTTGACACAACACAGAAAATGGGTAGACTAAAGAAAATAATTAAAATGCATTGGAGTTGACGGTTTGCAATATAACTATCTGAAAGAAATTCGAATTTTACCAGCTCCATTACGCACAAAAACAACGACAAATCATGGAAAAAACTGAATTAAAATACTTCCGTAGGGTTTATTGTCACGTAGATAATTCTTACCTTTATGTGATTTTGTTTTGTTTTCAAGCCTATGTCCTTAGTTACGGCGTAAGAATTATTTTCTAGATTTTTCCTATAAACGAGAGAGAGAGAGAGAGAGAGAGAGAGAGAGAGAGAGAGAGAGAGAGAGAGAGAGAGAGAGAGCACTACAAAGGCGAAAGGCAACTGAAAGTAGTTATATGTCATTTCCCTTTTATGATGTTTCTTAAAAGATAACACTGTAACAGCAAACATCCCAGCGGACGTCAGGACAACAGAAAATGCTCCGAGATGATAAAAGATGGGCTGTATGTTGCCAGCTGCAACGAATTTACCTTTAACGAGTTGATGTAAGAAAGGGAGAGGGAGAGTAGAAAAGAACAGGGCAGAGCCTTCGATGCTGAATAGACGATTGTGTCCTCGTAGCCTCAGACAGAGGTTTTTCTTTAGACGTTTCTAACACGTTCAGTTTACTAAGAAAATCTGCTAGTGAGTTTAGTATCATCGTCTTTTTCACGGGTTATTATAAATCAAATGTAACAGCGATATTCCTTTGTTATTCAAAATGCATGTACGTAGCAAATGCATAATTATAGTTTCAATTAATATCTGAGTCATTAAGATAAAAAAAAAATTGTAGTTGAATATCATCGTAACTTTCACAAAATGTTAAATGAGTGAAAAAAAATTACATTAAAGAGGGATAAACTTATAATTATCATTTCAAGGGTTGGGAATAAACTTTTTAAACTGGGAACTCGCAGTCTACAAACACTTAAAAAAAACGGAAATGCGTTCAAATTATTTAAAGTAAGACATGGAACTCATCATGGTGCACACTGTCCCCTCCCGCCATATGGGATGAGATCGGAGTGTAAACATCCCCATTCAGAACCCATTTTCTAACGTCGCGATAAATCAATATTCGGCAGCTGTGACCCATTAGACCTAACCATCAATTGGACTCGTGCTTCGACAGACACCACGGAGAATATAGGTTACGCTCAATAGCCGCCGATAAATCAATATCAATGTTATAATCGTAATTACAGACGCTACGAGCTGGTTTTGCCTGGGGATGAGTTTTTTTTTGTTTTTTTTTTTCATGTTACCGTCAAACAACAGCTATATTATAATTTAAGTTCATAAATTATAATATGTCTGCGTAAAACATATTCCCACCACCACTTATTACTACTAATAATACGAATAATAATAACGAAACAAAAATTGTAGCTGTAATGTATGAAATATAACATTTGTAATACACCACCGTACTTGCTAAACAACGTTTACTTGAACATACTCTAAGTAAAAACAAATTATACACATTCAAGGATAAATCACCGTTGTAACAATATCATCACATCTAAAGAATGATTAGGATTTCGTGTAACCTCATTCAATTTTCTGGAAGGCTTCGTTGTAGAGATGATTAAAAGGGAGGTATAGGCTCATGGTTCAGGTCCGGTATTTACTTCTTTACTCCACTGACCCCTCTCATTTGGTGTTAAAACCAAGACATATTCTATCTATTCATCTGGAAAACTGTATTACTTAAGCAAACATTTTTTAAGCCCAATAATGTCGAACTTTAGAATTATAACCTAATTTTGTCAATCATCTCCATCAACATAAACACATGGACCATCATCTCCAGCCATTTTTAACCATTATAATGTAAAACGCTTATGCACATCTTTATACAGCAAAATAAAAATGGAAGTGTGGCTACACAAATTGTCTCCAAACAAAAGACTTTGATATGGCTCGGAGTTGCTGTTGAAGTCTAAAGTCACAAATTAGTTTAGGGAAAATAACCAAAACATTCACAGGACATTTTTTCTTTCCCAACAGAAAATTATAATTGCTCCTTCCTGTCTCCCGTTCCTCCTTTCGTTCTCAGTTTGGTCCCATCTGTCGCCAAACAACTGAGTGTCAAGAGAACACAATGCCGAAAAATTGATTGGTGGATACAATTACAATGAAACTTGACACAAATATGAAAGAGATAGCATTCGATCAATAAAGGAACTGTACTTGTGACCGACAAGGTGATTTGGTTACAGAGTGTCTCGCTTTTATTTTGACTGCTTTTACCAGTTAGGTTGTATCATAAGCGACTAAAAGATTACCGTTTCCTTTATTATATTATATTACCCATATATTATATACATACATAATATTAGGTTTTTTTCCTAAATGGAAGTGGCTCTCACGAAAAAGACAATTATGAATATCTGCTATGTTCGCAAACAAATGTGTGTGTGTGTGTTTGTGTGTGTGTATGTGTGTGTGTGTGTGTTTACAAATGCATCGTAACACCCACAAGTACCAATAAGGGTACTTTTCGAATCCATCAGTTTTCATCACAGAAAAACGCATTTATAATGCAACCATCCATTTATGCCAAAGCTAAGTAGGGAACCAAAATGGTATCTAAATATAGTACTTCTTAAAAAAATCTAGAAAGTAATGCGAAAGATATTACGCATACCACAGCTTTATACAGAGGTTAGTATAAGATTTATATATAAAAAAACTAAATAAATCAACGCCGCCAAGTGAGTTCTATCATTTGTGTTTACACGGACGTAGCTCTGTTTAACGGATACCTGCACACACGCACACACACTGTGTCAGTAACTATCCCCAAGCAATGATAGAATCACCCAGATTGGTAGGGTGAAGAAAAGCAATCACAAATGACTGACACTTTAATCGAAGCACTGAAACAGGTGTTGTCTGCGAGACAAGGGGTATTATCTTCAGGAACCAACAGGTACAGGTACGTAACTCGAAGACAGAAAGAGAAATGGTCCTTGTTCTGAGGTATTCAGTTTAAGAGAAAGCGTAAATATAGATATAATATATTATATAATGTATATATATATATATATATATATATATATATATATATATATATATATATATATATATACACATATCTGCTATAAAACGCATATATATGCATTAAAATTCTCAATCATGCTTGCAAAAGACAAATTCCATACAGGCTCTCGCGCCGGACTCAGTGCTATCGCATAAATACTGAATATAACAAATAGGGGAATAACACAGTAGTACACTTCAATGGATCACTTTAAGCTAATAAAAGGCGATACGACGGCAAAGTTATTAAACAAGAGCGATATTTTGACCATTAAATTTTCTTTCGTATGTAAGAGAATGTTGAAAGAAAACCTGAAACTGGATTCCACAAAAGTTGCCATTACATAAGGTTCTGAAATGGCAATACAAGTGATAGGAAAGCTACATAGTTATTTCATATATAGATAGTTTGAAACAATATTACCTACTAAAGTGCGTTCAATATTCGTAAGGAATAGTTACGATAAATTCTAATCACAGTAAGAACGAGATCTTGTTTTTACTCATTTTAAATCTGTGTAGATTTCATTCAATATTCAAAATATTCCCATGAAAACTATCACAACTATATTATATAGTAAATTTTCGGTACACACATTATATATATGTATATATATATATATATATATATATATATATATATATATATATATATATATATATATATATATATAAAGAAACTAAATATAGTAATATCTATATATATAATATATATATATATATATATTATATATATATATATATCATAGATATATATATATATTATATATATATAGTAAATAAGTTAAATGAAAAGTCATGTGTGCAAAGCACTGATGTTCAACAAAGATAAGATCCCATCGCACAATTTTCGAATCATAAAGTGATCATAATATTATGCAATACTCAGAAATTAGATATACCTGGTAAGTTGTCAAATCGTGAAGAATCTGGTCCAAGGGACAGCTATGCACTAATAACTTCTAAAACGGGAACGCCCAATTTCAGCCTGTGATCACGGAGCCGTGTAAAGGGGACCCAGATAAATATTGCAAGCCTAGCAACCTTAAAGAAGAACTACCGATATACATATTATACATACATATATATACTATATATATATATATATATATATATATATATATATATATATAGATTAATGTAGCCTTAGGAGACGTAGAACCACTGCTCAGGAAAACAAAAAGATTGCCATAAATAAATGATAGTTCGTGTTATATCACATGAACATGACAACATCGTCACATCTTCCAACGGATAAAAGTTTCAATTGATTACTCTTAGTGGCAAAATACTTGGAACAAAACTTAAACCAAAGAGGCTTTATACTCAGAAGCAAATTACATACCGAGTAAGGAATAAATATGAACACGTACGAGACACCTCTTCTGTGTGAAAACACTTCTTCCCCTCACTACGTCAAAGGACCAACTACCCTCCTTCACCCAATATCCCCTCAAACGGTCAACCACTGGACATAGTTAATCCAGGACATGAGGGGAAACGCCATTCTCATCAACAGCACAACTGGTATTCCAGATTCACGAGCCACCTGGCATGTGCTGCTGCTGTGCTCTCTCTCTCTCTCTCTCTCTCTCTCTACACTTTGAGGTGTAAAGTTGCCTTTCAATAAAACTCCAACTTGGCTGAAACCAATTGTCACAAAAGGGAACATAAGAATGATGCATTTAAAAAGTGGTTCATCGCTAGCTAAAAATGCCCAAAGTATGATGCAGACTACAAAAGGTGTCGAATCTGTAGGTTTGCAGTATTTTTATTCTTTATTTATTTAAGAAATCTTTGCACACCGTACCATTACAACTTGCTTAATGTTCACCAAAATTTAGCAGAGAGAGAGAGAGAGAGAGAGAGAGAGAGAGAGAGAGAGAGAGAGATGGTCTCAGTTACCCCTCATCTACAATGATCCCTATGAGATCAAACCTTATTGTTCAAAGAGTGAAAGGTCGCAAAGAAAGAGAGGGTTCGCTTTAGGCACTGCGCCACAGGAAGCTTTACTACATCCATCTGAGCTCTCTTGCATAATACGAAATAACTGAGGAAGTATGTCCCATGCTCGATTCCTATTTACAAAGTGCCATGATTGTCACAAGCCTTTAAAAAGCAGCGTCCAACCTTTAAAAAACGTGCACAGAAATAAATCACATCTATGTTGTATATTTTTCTGAGTTTACAAATTTCTGGCAATGCTTGTAAAGGATGGCAATCAAAAATTAAGGAAGAACTGCTAAGTCCAGGTCCAGGAGCACATCAAGTCCTAATAGGACAGAGTTGGAAGTTTAAATAAACTGAAGGTCGTCTTAGTTCATTTTAAACTTCAGCAAACTACATGGCCTTGATACAAATAAGTAATCATTATAAACACTTGACCCTCTATTGAATAAATAAATTAATAAGAAATAAAGAAATTGTTCAAAGAACACAATGCCCTCAACAGAATTAGCAAGGCTATACTATAAAGCAAAATTATCCCTGCTATCGTCACCCTACGATCAGTAGTGCGTGTGTTGTACATCAGATGTACACGCACTCTAAACGAAGTGAAAAAACAAGATAAATGTAACAATATTCAAATATATATATTATATATATATATATATATATATATATATATATATATATATATACACACACACACACACTATGTGTGTGTATAAATCTATATGTTAGTCGCTTATAAGCAGTGAGTGAAAAACACGGGAATAATATTTCAAGTTATTGCTGAATCGTCCTTTATTCATGACTAAAGGCAATAACGTCCGTTCTTTGCAAATATAGAGATTGGTAGAGAGTACATTAAACAGCGGATAATTTTCGAGGACATGGAATAGTAATCCCCTTCCTGAAGGGTTCAATAAAGACCTTATCAACTAGAACCGGTTCTTCTTTCAAATATGGCAGCCTCTGTCACCAGCTTCGAAACCGACAAGCACTCCTAAAACAATCTGTCATACAACCGATATATACCGTGATTTGTAACTTGATATATGCTACACGCATAACTACATACATACTCACGTGTACTTATAATACTCACATGTACTAATAATAATAAAAGGGCAATTCAAAATGTCAGCGGAATAAAAAAACTAACTAATCTGTTAAGTGCACTACATTTTTTTATTTATGCATATTATGCCAAGAGTCAAGGGGCACTGTGCATCACGTATGCATAGCCTACTTTAAATACAAATTCACATTAATATGCATTAAAAACAAGACTCAATTGCTCCATCACCAAATGCGCAATAAAAAATGCAGGTGCCATCAAACAAGAACATCTGCATCGACCGATTAAAATTACACAGCACCTCGTTTATGGGGAACATAAAAAAACACTTTAATCAGTAGCTATTAACATGCTGAGAACAGGTGACAGGAAAAAACGCCACTCGCTTTCGTTTCTGAAACTTGAAAACAAAATGATTTTAAAACGTCTTATAATTTAAGTATTGTACGAGGAACTAACATCCAGACAATGAAATCTAGTTCGGTCGCTACACTGGAAAGCGATCGTTTTTATGATTCTCATCTGAGCAGCATCTCCCTTTTCGGTCAGAATGTTGGAATCGTGCAGGAAAATGCAAATGGTTTATAACGAGAACGTGCAGCAAACAGTCCTCATAATATGAAAAAGCTAGTTATGAAGCAGGCTGAAGAGGGAACAGAAATGAGCACAAAGACTTTTCTATAACAAAATTGCAGAACAACTCTGGAGTTGCATTCCCACCCACTTTCTTAATGATGATGAACGAGACACGAACAGAACGGGAACACCCAACAAGCGAAAATGATCGATAGTCGTAAAAGGTACAAAATCTAAATTTTTCTTTTCAGTGCAACATAACAAAAAGTAAGTACATACCACACACACACACACACACACACACACACACACACACACACACACACACACACACACACACATAAGCGTACTTACCCTTGCATCGAACAAGCAAAAAATTCACCATAATTTACTTACCCTTGCATCGAACAAGCAAAAAATTCACCATAATTTGCAACACACTATTTAGATGCACAAATTATGCCAGCCGATAGCATTAGCGTCTAAATCGATTTATAAAAAAACTAAAAATAAGCAAATAGAATAAAATATATATTCATAAATGTAATACAGAAAACTATGAAAATGAGGCTTTATCTGAAACTTAGTTAAAGCCTGCCTTGCTATCATTTTTCACATTATTATCAATTACAATGAGTCTTTCATCATACCTCACTACAGCCCCATAATAAATTCTAGCACATGGAATTAGTGAATAAATGTTAAAGCTACGCGCAACATCATGAACAGAAACATCAGGCAGAGAGAGTCCAAGTCTGCCAGCTCAAAACAGTAGCAACTACTGCTGTGATGAGGAGGGATGGGAAAGGAATGGGTAAACGAGCATCTTCTCCCTGGCGGTTAATTCCTCATTTGCATAACAGATGGCAACAAGCACGCAAGAGTACCTAATAAATAATGCGCGACTGAAATAATTAACCGTCACTCAAATCATGGCGGCCGTTAATGTGTGTAGGCCCGCAAAACAAACAGTCTTGGCAACGTGGTGGGTCCTTAGCATTTTTAACAACAAGTGGATCAGCCTGAAATCTGCATGTGCGTGTGTGTGTGTGTGTTACAGGAAAAACTATACAGGATGGCATTTCAGACGGTTACCGTTATTTTGACGATGCCATTTTAGCATGATGGGGTCGGAAATTGAAATTTTATCGATGCACTACTCGAGTTTACCGAAAGATAATTACCCGCTTTGCTTGGAAATAAATATAAAATTACCTACGTTATTTCAGCACATTACCGACAATTGCATATCAACACTGAATTTACAAAGGGTAAATTGGACAATAACATTTTTTTCCTGGAAGATAATGAGGGTTTTATTTATGCTTTATGGTTCACAACCAGAACCATATGCTCGGGATGCGGGAATTTTCCTTCAAACTGAATGGCTCGTTAGTTATTTATGATTTGGCTGGCTTAGTGCCAGCACGTTGGTTCCATAGATTTCTGCTTATCTACAATATCTATATATATAATTATGTATATATAATATATATATGATACCATTTTATAGATAATATAATAGAATATATATAGTTAAATATATATTAGAATATATATATATGTGTGTGTGTGTGTGTGTGTGTGTGTGTGTGTGTGTGTGTAATCCCATTTGAAATCTAACTTAAGGCCACCACTGAATTCTTCAACTAACCACTTTGCTGAACATATGATGATGGTAATGACTTACGACATTGGAGAGAGAGAGAGAGAGAAGAGAGAGAGAGAGAGAGAGAGAGAGAGGAGCGAGAGAGAGAGAGAGAGAGAGAGAGAGAGAGAGAGAGAGAGAGAGACCTTCTAAATACTCTAGAATGCATTCGTGAAAGTAACGTGGAAGTTGGAGCGACGAGCTATCAAGCAGAGAAACTGAACTAAACTGTAGTCCTACTATAACAGAAAATGGAGTTTGATAAGGTAACGGTGACTGAGGATTAGGCCCCAAGAAGAGGGATTTGTAAAAGCCTATGGAGGTTTATGGCGGAATTAGGGGGCTGGGGAAACTAGCAGAAGGGCATGCTGAAGGATTTTCTTGGGTCCATCTGTCAGGAACTGAATGACAATGCGTGGCGGTCATGTGACGTGGTTCTCCCTGAGTGGATAACGACTCGGCAAAGGACGGAACAACAAGACCTTACGTTTAAATGTAGCTGAAGTAATGGCAAGAAAAATCACAGGTCTACTACTCCGACGACCATGAAGCCAAAGACGCTCAACAGAGCTAGGATGGGAGAGGGAGGTGCAATTGGCGAGAATAATAGACAGAACAAAACTCTAAAGGAAATATGGACCACTGAAGCATATAAGTGCAACAATGCTTCAGAATGGCAACTTCGCAAGCACGACTGTCTTTCAAAAGAGACTCATAACTATAATTTGAAATTCAAACTACATACATACATATGCATATATAGTATATATGCATTACACACGCAAAAATACATATGCGCGACCATCTCAGAAGAGCGACATGTCTGGGAACCAGCAAAACGGCAATTACATCAAGATCTTTCTCAGCGAGGCTCCTTAAATCGCGTTAAGCCCAGGGAATCAAAGCATCCTCTAAATGACAGACTAATTTCCCGGGACGCTTCCCACACTCAGGATTGACCGATAACACAACAGAGAGAGAGAGAGAGAGAGAGAGAGAGAGAGAGAGAGAGAGAGAGAGAGAATGAAAACCTTACCGTCGTCGTCTTAAGCAACGGATCTTAATGAGACACTAAGAAAAGATGGGTTGTTACAGAGGTTATGCATTAATAATAATAATAATAATAATAATAATAATAATAAACAAGTTGCCAACGAAAGCTACGCTATCGATTCAAAACCTATTAAAAGAAATGATTATCCATGAGTTATTTGCTTTTCTAATTCTCTTTCCTAAAAGACAAAAAACTCCATTTCGTCAACAGCAACCGACAGCGACGACATTAAACGTGGGAATCTTTTGTTGCTCATAAATATGAGTAAAACAAAAATATTAAAGTGGTTACTACTTTCTTGTGACAGCTACCTGACTGAAAAATGTCACAACGATCGTGACGTCATTATAAAAGATTTCCAACATGAATAACATCAACGACAAAACCAGAAGGCCGGGGGCCAAGCTGCTCGCCTGAGCACTTGAAAGTATTTGTTCAAGTCATATATACGTATATTTCTATACAAAACTTTAAACCCTTATTGTGGACACACCCTGGCCCCTGGAGCCACGGTTTGAACAAACTTTAATCTTCGTTACGTGAAGATAACTGAACATTAGTTTGACAAATTGCAATCCTGTTGTTCTTGAAAAGACGGGTTCTTTAAGGTTGGTGCAACTTATTCCTTGGTCAAACCTTGGATCCCTATTATGGTCCCATTCTGGACCCGTGGGCTATGGTTTAAGCAAATCTACACTGCATAAAGAAGGCTATCCGCAAGTGATGTCATTTCTGGCCCCCTGGACCCAGAGACAATTTTTGTAATAACTTCAGCCTGTTTTCACCACATTCCTAGTTATCCCAAAGGATGCTTTGCACCAGGTTTGATTAAAATACTTGATTGGCTCGTCAGAAGTAAAAAATATGAAAAGTTTGCAGTGGCCAAACTTTCATATATAGGCATACACATATATTAGGACATAAAAACTGATGCCAAACTAAATATAATAATAACAATAATAGCTCACTTCAACTTTTAGCTCGAAAAATAAAGTCATAAACACGCTGCGGTAGTGAAACTGATTTCAAAAATGCAAAACCAAAACCCTCACTACAGTAAAATCTAAGGACACGAACTGAAGAAGATGCCGCAGTTATTATTACACTTTTCTATGCTACAACATTTGAGCAACAGAGAGAGACCAATTTCCCTTTCACAACTACCTCAGTGCACGCAAGAACGGGAAGTCATTCGCGGCTATGGCTGCTGGCGGCAACGTTCGTTCCGTAAATATTACTAACAAATCACCACGTTGGAAAAAAATAGTCTTGAACCGCCGATGATTATTCACAGATTCCCATAAACCACCTAAGATGAGAGACGATTAGCGTGATGATACGCTTCCTTACTTTCTACGGGAACTTCAAATGCTCTGTGTCGCCAACTAATAGCAGTTTTAATATGCCCAAGTATTTTTCTCTTTCTCGTTCAAGTTGTGATATCCAGCCACAGATATGGGTTCTCGGTGCTTGGTGTAAAAATGGTTATATGACCATATTCAAACACCGTATAAATACGCACACAATTACAAACACTGCAAGTTTGTTTTTACATGCATGGATAAAATCTTACCACGTCTTTAACAAATACTGTACAGAAATGTCAAAGAATTCCTCTTTTTAAAATAAGTTAATGAATCCGTGTGTGTTTGTGGATACCGGTATTCTAACAATTTGGTGGATATGTGTATCGGCTGATCCTGAAAGGCTGCTCGATTTATGAGGGTTACTGACATGAGATTTCTGCCTGGCGGCCGGACAATTTTTCTCATGCCAGGTAGTGCAGCTAACTGTACATGCATTGCTCCCTTCGTAATAATGAATGATAATCCTATCGCTGTCATTACCGAACTCCGCAACCTGCCGTACTTTATGCGCAATCATTTTTTTTTTTTTTTTTTTTTTGCCCGACCTGTTTCTAACAGCTCTTGGGTTTTTGAGAAATTTTAAGACTTTTCTGATCATGATAATGAGGCATTCATACTCAATAATCGGAATCGGTATATAATCTTGATTACAACCTTTGCCTCAACTCATGGCAATATAAAAATACAGAAATAAGGTAAAAGGGACAGTACAAAATACCTTAGAAACATGAAATAAATGAAATGACTGTTACAGCTGCACTAATAATAATTTCGAACAAGAAAAGGGCACTATCATCACACTCATGTTCATGTCGCCTTCAACGTCGTCGCTCACTCTTTCCTGTGATTTCTCTTTCACAAATTCCACGCATCTCCTCCCTCCTCCTGTCTCAGCAAATACCAAGCCCCATTCTCCAGGCAATTTACTATTTTCATTTATAAATCGGTTGAGCTTGACTCGACACACCGTAAATACACGAGATGAATTAGCAAGAAGAAAATTACTCGGCTATCTTATTTATCATATTACATCTTATTCCTTTCGCCAGCTCCGGAATGTTTCACTCGCACTCATAATAATACTCTCATGTTAACATCGCGGAAGCCAGCAATGC
>NC_061089.1:24471046-24483546 GCF_015104395.2 Macrobrachium nipponense
TCTCCTAGTCAACTGGCCATTACAACAAGGAAGCAACAATCCTAATATTCATAAGTGTCGAGATAAAGGAATTGTAAAATGCCAGCATTCTCGCCGGTACCAGGAAAATATTTTTTTTTCAGTCAGCGGTTACTTTTCAAGGTCACAGAGTGAAGAATAGTTTTCTGTAAAATCAAACAAACTGTAGCAAGGACTTCATGATCAATGTGTGGAAATTAATATATGTATATGTATATGTAAGTATATGTATATGTATAAGTATAGGTATATGTATATGTAATGTATATGTATATATATATATATATATATATATAATATATATATATATATATATATATGTGTGTGTGTGTGTGTGTGTGTACTAATCAACAAGTTAACAAACGTGCAATGAATGAAATCGTCCTACGCTTAAAACCCTTGTAACTTCAAAGACGCCGAGTTCCTGTGTGTACCAAAATTCAATCTAAGTTGTACAAGAAAAGTCTATTTTGTCACCAACGATTTACACTTCTTGGCAATTCAGCAGAAACGAACGGGCCATGATTTGCCCCTACCTGCACATACTCTCTCATTACAGGTAAAATATGACTGGTGTCTTGAAACTTCTCTCTCTCTCTCTCTCTCTCTCTCTCTCTCTCTCTCTCTCTCTCTCTCTCTCTACTTGTCTACTACTACTAAGCTAAGGCAAAACTTCTCCCCCCCCCACCCCCCCCACCCCCATTTAGATTTATTCTTTCCTACGTAGCTTCATCAGAACATAAAGAAATGCAACATCTTACGGCATTGCTATATTAGGAATAACCAATAATACCACGACCACCATAGTATATATAAAAAAACCTGCTAGCAGTTGGATCCTTATACTAAAATAATTGGCCCGAGTCCAAAGTCAGCAGTTTTTTGTTCGGCAATGGAGGAAAAACTCCTTTGTTACACAGGTCAGTACAATTACAGTTGCAAGAGTGTAATATCATGCATGAGCACCACAAATTGTTTTCTATTAATAGCGCTTTTAATTTTCTAGCTATAAATTCCACTCTTTGTCTGTAATTTTGCATCTATATCCATGAATGGTGAACCTGGATTTGATAATCACCTAATATTAGACGTACACGCATAACTGAGAGAGAGAGACCTTACCTTACCTTACAGACCTTACATCTTGTTCGGGTTGCCCCAGGTCCCTCAGTGTGAGGCACCTCTAATGTCTACCAGAGAGTTGCTAGTACATCTTCCGGTATGCATGCTTTCCAATCTTGGATGGTCTGGGATGCAGTTTAGATATTTGTCGAGCTTATTCTTAAACACATCTACGCTCACTCCTGATATATTCCTCAGATGAGCTGCAAACGCATTGAATAGACGCTGCATTATCGATGCTGGTGCGTAGTGGATTAATGTCCTGTGTGCTTTCCTTATTTTTTCCTGGTATAGTTTTGGGCACTATTAATCTACCTCTGCTTGCTCTTTCTGATATTTTTAGTTCCATGATATTTTCTGCTATTCCTTCTATCTGGTTTCCATGCCTGAATTATCATGTAGCGTTCTCTTCTCCTTTCTAGACTATATAATTTTAAGAATTGTAGTCTTTCCCAGATAGTCTAGGTCCTTAACTTCTTCTATTCTAGCTGTAAAGGACCTTTGTACACTCTCTATTTGTGCAATATCCTTTTGATAGTGTGGGTACCATATCATATTGCAATATTCAAGTGGACTACGAACATATGTTTTATAAAGCATAATCATGTGTTCAGCTTTTCTTGTTTTGAAGTGCCGTAACAACATTCCCATTTTTGCTTTACATTTTGCCAACAGAGTTGCTATTTGATCTTGCATCAACATGTTCCTATTCATCATCACACCAAGGTCTTTAACTGCTTCCTTATTTGTGATGGTCTCATTATTAGGTCCCTTATATGCATATAGCTTTCTTTCTCTGTCTCCATAATTTATTGATTCAAATTTATCAGAGTTAAATACCATCCTATTTACCTCTGCCCAATCATATACTTTGTTAAGGTCTCTTTGTAGAGCGTTTCCTATCTTCATCACAAGTAATTTCTCTACTTATTCTTGTGTCATCTGCGAAAACTACTCACTACCGAATCCTTAACATTATTGTCTATGTCTTCAATCATAATAACAAAACAGTATTGCAGCTAACACCGTACCTTGCGGCACACCGGATATTACCTTGGCTTCATCCGATTTCTCGTCGTTTGCAATAAACTATCTGTTTTTCTGTGTGTAAAAATTCTTTTAACCATCTTCCTACTTTATCCACGATATTGTGTTTTCTAATTTTCTTCGCCAATATATTATGGTCTACTTTATCAAAAGCTTTTGCAAAGTCTAAATAAAAAACCACACTGTTTCATTTCCGCTTTTCATATTTTTGAATATGTTTTCACGGTGGACTAACAGTTGGGTTTGTGTACTTTTTCCGGGTACGAAACCATGTTGTCCCTTTATTAAAACAAATTATTTTTTATAAATGTTTCATAATATTTTTCTTCATTACCCTTTCATACACTTTCATAATATGTGATGTTAGACTCACAGGCCTATAATTACTTGCCTCTAGTCTTGATCCACTTTTGAAAGTAGGGGTAATATATGCTAATTTGTGCTCATCATATATCTTGCCTGTATCTACACTTTGTCTTAATAATATTGCAAGTGGCTTTGCGATAGAATGAACTACTTTCTTTAACAAAATAGCAGGAATTCCATCAGGCCCTGCAGCAGCTCCACCATTTTTTATTTCATTAATAGCCTAGCACAATTACAGCTTCATTAATATCTATGTCAGCTAAATATTCACTATTTTCATCCCTTACTTCTATATCATATCTTCATTATCTATTCTAGGGGTGAATTCTCTCTTATATCGTTCTGCAGTAGTTGCAAATTTTCCTTTTTTTCATTCGTTAATCTCCCTTCAATTCTCAGAGGGCCTATTTCTATTCTTCTTTTATTCATCTTCTTCGCATATGAGTATAATAGTTTGGGGTTTTGCTTGATAATTTAATAGGGTTTTTTCTTCCAAGTCCCGTTTTTTCATTTTCTTTTGATTGTATAATCTTTTGTTCTGCATTCTCTCTTACTTTTTAGTTCTATAACTTTCCATGCATTTTGCAAGACCTTTTTTCCACTTTCTGATTTTCTGGAACAAGATCCTTCTGTCTCTTGGTATGCATGAATGATGTTTACTTTTCTTCTTCGGTATATATTTTTCCACTATTATCTCCAATATTTTATATAATATCTCCGTATTTACCCATTATGTCATCACTTACGAAAATGTTATCCCAATCTTTGTTTAATTCTTCATTAATTTCTGACCATTTTATATTTTTACTGTAGAAGTTGTATTTTCCATATCCTTCCCACTTTTTCATTTCTTGCTTATCTCTATTTTCACTTGCTTTGGCATGAACTGTTAATTCTATGACATTATGGTCTGAAATACTCGCATTATAAACTATTATTTCTTTAACATAATTCATCTCGTTCACAAATACTAGGTCTAAAGTATTTTCCTTTCTTGTTGGCAGGTGATTTATTTGTTGAATGTTGTATTCTAGTAGCATATCTAATAGCTTTTCAAATTGCCTCTTATCTTCTGCACTACTATTACTCTCTTTTTTATATGTATAAGTACAAACCACAATCTCCTATTCGTTCTTTCCATTCTACGAAATGGAAGTTGAAGTCACCAGATAGGAGAATAGTCCAGTCCTTGTGATTTCTACATATATCATCCAATTTTTCAATTATTAAGTCAAACTCTTTAGTATTAGGAGGTCTATATATTACTATGTTCATCAATTTTTCAGATTCAAATTCTACCGCTATTAGTTCACATTCTGAGTTACTATATTTCTCATATATTTTTCCTTGTTTTTGTCTTTCCCATATATTGCGGTTCCCCCTTGATTCCTATTTTTTCTATCTGATATATAAGTTTGGAACCCTTTTATTTGATCATCATTCCCAGTCTCTTGGGAATACCAGGTTTCACTTATATTCATTATATCTATTTTCTTTTCATTTTGGGTTAGTTCTTCTAAGTACTCTATTTTTCTTTTTGAGTTACTCGTAACTAAACCCTGCGCATTCATCACTATGATGGTTTGCGTGTTTTTCTCCTCATTTAATACTGATAGTAATAAGATTTTTCCCATGTCTCTTTCCACTGTTCTGGTATGTTGTTCTTTTTTTCATTTCCAGAAATTCCCTGACATTAAAAAATCCAACTTTTCCATAATATTTGATCTTCCTTCATCATAATTATTAATTTTGTGTCTGAATCTGCAATTTTCTCCGTTTCTGCAATATCCTCTTGCATAATAAATACAGTTATTATCTCTTGAGTAGAATTTCGGAGCTGATGCTTTGAAATTTTTTGCTGACACCTCTGCATATCTCATTGGTGGTTTGCTTTTCTCTTTTACCTGATATTCTTGATTTCTCTCTTTATTTGTTTCTTTCTTATTTTGGATTTTATTACTTGGTTGGTTATTTATTTGATTATGATTCATGGCTACAGGGTGCATATATTTGCATTTTTTGTCGAACTTACATCCTTTTCCTTCTTTTAGGTTTTTACATATTTTTTGGATGCAGATCTCTGCAATCATCCCCATATCATCTAAGTATGCACATTTACCATATATTCATAGTTTTGACATATCTTAGGATGTTTGTAGTAACATCTTTCTCCAAATCTGCAATTCCCTCTTTTCAAAAGGTTGCAGATTTTGTCTTTCTGTCTATTTTTTCCTCTTTCCCGTCATTGTATAGATCTGGGTAGAGCCTCTTCGGGATTTGCTTTTCTGTTGTCATATCGTAATTTATTTCTTCGTAGGTATGCTGCTTTATTGCCTCATATGTAGTATCAATGAGTATCTCTGCATCCATACTTTTATCTTGTTCTTTGTTTTCCTTATTTTTTTCTGGTCATTTCATTTTTGTTTACTTTTCTTCCGTTTTCCTCTTCTTCTTTTTCTTCTTCTTCTTCCTCTTCCTCTTCTTCTTCATCCTCAACTATTTGTACACTTCAATCTTGATTTAATAACATTGTCTATCCATGATAGACATGTTGAACAAAAATTCTTGTATCTTTCTCAAATCTTGTATTACCTCAGCACACTGTGGATGGGTCGGAATGTTGCATGCAGCACATTTTCTGATTAGGTTTTGTGGATTGACTATGCTATACCCAAACCAAATTACAACAGTTTGCATGCTTTTGGCATTCTTTTTTTTTTCCTAATGCATCAATTAGTATATTCACAAGATTCACCTTATTCATTTTCTTTGTCGGAATATGTTGGTTTATGTATATTTTCTTTATGAGTCTCTTGACCACTTGGATTTTATTTGGAACTTCTTCAATTATTTTCAAGATGTTTTCATTAGATTTGTTCCAGTTTGAAGGATTATATCCTTCTAATATATCTATGAATGGCTTTTGTATCTTTTTGGGGGGGGGTTAGGACTGTTGCTGATTTCATAGATGAGAAATGCCAGTTCCCTTCCTGCTACCTCATCGTATTGCGAATCTGCTAAACACGCCAAATTACGCCAGAGAGGGGGGGGGGGGGGGGGGGAGAGAGAGAGAGAGAGAGAGAGAGAGAGAGAGAGAGAGAGAGAGAGAGAGAGAGAGAGAATCTGTCTAAAACACTGGCAGAAGACAAAATGAATAGTTGAAATCGAAACATTTATTTTTTCATTGATTCTCTGATAAAAAGAGGTAAATGGTTTCGCAGTATCCGTAAAGAAGAGTACGAAAATCTAAAGAACAGCACGAAACACGGTAAGATGATGGTACGCGAAACTCCGAATATACTATAATTGGTCTTCCTTCAACCGTACCTAACGTCAAAATCTTTCACGTTACGCAAGTCAAGGAGTAAACACAGGCCTTGATCTTGGTAAAGGAACAGCAGTTGCCGTCACACACAAGCCAGAGAGAGAGAGAGAGAGAGAGAGAGAGAACAAGGAAGAGTTCTTACTTATCAATGCTAGCAGTACAGTTCATGCCATTAGGCCAACTACTTCCCCCAAGACATTAAACTGGAAACAATGACAAACGTAATACCTGCCAAAGGTCACAACTGTCTTTGTGGAGTTAAATAGCAGCCATTTTTTTTTCCTTTGAAAACTATCAATTTACCGTTAAGTGCTTCATGCCGTAGTTGCAAGGACTTCCCTGTACAGCAACTTGAAATATTTTGCCAACACTTCAAATCTGTCCACATTTATTTCATATTTTAAGACGAGTCGTGATATAACACAAGCACACGCAAATCCAATCTATATGTGTGTATGTTAGTATAGAGATGTGTGTGTGTGTGTGTGTGTGTGTGTGTGTGTGTGTGTGTGTTCGTGTGCGTGCGCGCGCCTTTCGGTTTTCTGCAAGTACTTGTGAATAAGTTGCTAAGTCCATTCCATTCTCCATCAGCTAGCTGCAATCCGCCACAGTCGATGAATCTAAGCTTTATTCATTGTTTATTACAAAAAATAAGCAAGCATAATGTACAGAAAAATCTTGTAAGTAATGAACCACGTCGAAACATCAGTAAAGACAAATATATTATTCGCTTCCCAACCAAAAAAGTTATTTTGTTTTATTTTGGTCCAAAGAATTCTTTAATGGAATAAGTTTTCACGTTTACAAAAAAAAAAAAAAAAAAAAAAAAAAAAAAAATCTGGGAAATCTTCACGTCTATTTCAAAAGTCTGAGACCAGAAATCCCTAGCGTAGGAAAGTCGTTACACAAAATACAGCTTTGACAAGTACTCATAGTGTGCCAGATAAGAGTTAATGATCTAGATCATTATCTTCTATAATACAAGACGATGAAAGTTGTGCACCAGACGACGAATGGTACGGCACCGTTCCAAAACCTAGATCGCGAGATATCAAAAGAAAACAGGGAAATAAAAAGGCAAATATAAACTCGTACTTCTCCATAAACTTTTTTTGCTTGTACGTCTATAAATACTGATCTCTTACCGCCGAAAAATCGGAGATAAAACAACAGAGAATGATAAAAGCTATGCCCCAATTCACGTCAGCCAACCTACTCCCGCAGTCGGTGCCTTCCCAAATCCAAACTCTTCCGGAATGCTGCTAATTGAGAGTGACAGCAATTGGAGGCGGCTTCTCACGCTGGATCTACTCGACTGACCGACCAACTGGCGAGGGAACAGTCTCTCTGGACGAATTGGTTTGTAAAAGCTAATGGGAGAGCTAAAAACAATTAAGCCGACCTATTCATCACAACTGTCGTGAAGTTATGCTGACAGATGTTGCTCTGGTAATCTAAGAACATTACAACTGGCTTTCTTAGCTAGTTGGAAAAATCAATAAAGAGAATTTATACAATTCTTTAAATTGACGAGATGAAAGTTAATGTTGGTAAAGCCTGTCTGAACATACGTATACCGTAACAGCAAACAATCACAAAGATTTCAATACAAATATCAACAACGACAGCAACAGCCACGAACACAACACAGCCACTGATATGAGTGATCAGCTTCCAGGACTATCAAATAACTCTCCATTTAGCTCATAAATATGTCACGATGGCTGCAGCTGCCTTGGAATCTTTCCAGGAAATCCTTCCATCTTAAGTGACTGGAGGAGAGAACAATTTAAGAGAGAAGGGAGGTGGAGGGCCTGGAGGTGGAAGGAGTGGAGGATATTGAAGGTGTCAAGATAGCCTAAAAAAAGAAAGCAAGCCAGGAAGTGGTTTATGGCCAAAGGCAGAAATCAAAACGTCTATAATATCTTCCCAAGAATGTAGTCCACACTCCGAGGAAACGGAAAAGAGAAATTGCTCGATTAAATACAGCACTTCTGAAGCATAGCAGTGGCAGCCACGCATATCCTTCTGATTTTTAATCGCCATTCTTTTCTGTTTTTGAGGTAGTCATTCACACCCACACCCACACCCACACACACACACACACGTGTAACATGCTTAGAATTTCTTTTTAGTGAAGAGTCGAAACAAATGTCTCGATAACGCTAGACGTTTATCTATTTTTGGATAGAGTGGTTCATGGTGGTAGGTTTGTTGCCTAGCAGTTATGACATGGACCATTGACAGATGATGGTCTCTTGTTTGTCCATTTTGCATAAGTTGTATTTTAACAGATCTTTCACATTCACAACAGATCCCTGATCCTCTCTTTCTGTCGAGAGCAACCAAGTTTGCTGAACAGTAGCACCAACATACAGTAAATGAGCCTCGCTGTCGAACTTCTCAGTTCCTGAGGCCCTTTTTATTCCTCACGCCGTTGGACTGAGGAACAGCCTCCCTGAGGATGTCGTGCTACAGGAACTTGAAGAGTTCAAGCGAATCTGAAACGCATTGCTACCTTAAAACAATTCTCCTTGTATTTTACTAATTGACTTACATTTTTATCTGTTTATTTATCGTTAATTTATTTTTTCTTTTCTAATAACTGATCTATTCTATCTGCATTTCCTATTACCTTCTGTTGCTTCTTGCTAATGAACACCGTATTATTTGGAAGCTTGAGTTTCCAGACAATGGCTCAAGTGGACATGTTCAATGTGAATAGGGTTCATCCTCTGAATATAATAGTAATATAATAATAATGAAGTTCAACTATATTCTAGAGTAAAATATCTCATATACAAGCACACACCCATATATATTGTGCGTATATGTACATAATTTCGCTACACAAATACATGGAGCAGAACACACAGCATATAAGTAAAACAGACAGCCACGTTATTTCCCACGATTAATTACACCAAATGCAGCTGGTGTGGAGAGCAGCGCTTAGCCCCGGGCCACAATCTACACAGCGAACAAGGATATGATGAAGTAGATAACCGGATACGATGTGGATGGAATTCAAGATCGCGGTTTTGTCCGGAAACTACGTCATGCCAACAGCGCTTGCAAAGGCAAAATTTCAAAGTAATTATAATAAATAATATCTATTATCACAATAATAAGCTAAAACAATTCTCAAAAACAAATCCAGGCATGCAGCTCCATCTTAGTTCCAATAATGAAACCAGAACCGTGACGTTTCATACAAAATTAAAATATCTTATTTTAATTATAAGTTTGACAACTAATTCGCCTTTATATTTTTTTTATACAAAGCAATACTGCCACGTACTTATTATGACATACAATCGTAACTCTGAAGAAAGAAAATCTCAACAAAACCCCATTAGAAGCGAAATAGGTTAGCTATCCGATCCGAGCAATGAAAACGTTCAAAATGACAACGATAGCGTTCTCCATCATTAATAACACGTGCGCCATCTGCTTCTACAAATGTCAGATATTTAATCTTATGAAGTGACGATACACATCCGTTCTTTGTTTTAAGCGTCCAATAAAACATACGCGTTTCCTCTTCTGCTGTTTGTTACAAAGGGAGACGCCCGCTCAATCTGCCACATGCTTTGGATGATGCGTGCATCAACGTGTTGATGAAGTTGGGTACATATTCACAAGCTTACAAGCTGGCTGGCATAGAATGGAAGCCCAGACTTTTCCCGTAGAATCTCTAATGCAAAGGGCCTCAGTTAGAGAAATGAATAAGAAAGGTCTTTTAAAATGCTTGGGAGGTCGAAAATTCATATACTTAATCTGCACAGGCAATCTTCAAAACATAAAGCATCGCACGATTATCTTTCCGTGATACCTGTGCAGTATGCATTCTAATCTTGCGTTGGACGTGACCTTTTGCGTTTAAACAAAATGAGAGAGAGAGAGAGAGAGAGAGAGAGAGAGAGAGAGAGAGAGAGAGAGACAGGAAGTAACAAGAAAAGCTTCCACGGAAAATTAACCAAAACTCTCATTAAATAGAGAGAGAGAGAGAGAGAGAGAGAGAGAGAGAGAGAGAGAGAGAGAGAGAGAGAGAGAGAGAGAGAGGAAGTAACAAGAAAAGCTTCCACGGAAAATTAACCAAAACTCTCATCCATTTAATGAAATCCAAAATTACAGAAAACCAAACCATTCGCTAACTTCTCGTCCAAATGACAGTTGGCATGAAATCTTTACACAAATAAGTTATGAAGAACTGAAAGGTCTACAGTTCTAAGAACATTCAAGTATTACACTAGTGGGCTTCATAAATATGACCTTCGGCTAAACCTTGGGATCCTCTCCATTACAACCTCTCTGACTTATGAAGTCCCGTCATGGGTCGCCATATTCAGAGATCAGGGAAATAAGTCGACCGCGAACAAAGGAAGAAAGCCTTCTGCGGGTGACATCCAAGGCCAAAATGACAGGGTCACCGAGGCGATCACGGTATTAGAAATAAGGGGCTTCTTTGTTCAGTGACATCTCTTCGCTCCCTTGTGTCACAAAGGAGTGGCGTGTTAACTTGAGCTTAACTCTCGACAATGTGATACGGGTTTGTTTCTGAAGCAAGACCCTTAGCTGGTCTATTGCTAAGTCCACCACCTGCTGCAACACCTTGGTCTATTACTAAGTCCACCCACCACCAACAACACCTGCATCCGAAAATAAAAAATTAAATGAGTACTATAAAGTACAAACAACCCACATATACAGAATCTGAACGTCTATAAACTACACCACTTTGCTGAATATAAATACACCACAAAAACCATACAGAAACCAAAATGTCAACCCGGCATGCGGAACCTCTGTACAGTTGCAAAGCACAAGCCCACATATCTATAAACTCGTATACAAGATGACCACTAAACATTTAAACGAAGCAACGTGCCACAGTAACCACCTGTAGGATCTTCCCCACTCCTCACCTCGCTCGGTTCAGCTGACAAGGTCACGACCACCACCTGCTACTCGCTAACCACCTGCCCCGGACTGGACAACCCGCTGTAAACATGAACATACCTCATCTTATCCATCTTTATACGCGGGGAAGTTGATGTTTTTTACGTCGTGGTGGTTAAAGTGATTTTGGTTCTAAATTACCTCCAAGAACAATTACGGCTACTGATTGGTTATCAACCTTACACAGCACACGCTTTCTCTCTGTCTAGGAGAGATTAAATAGCGCCCCAAAATTATTTGACAACACTGACGCAGATGTTTGAATTTACATACAGTCTTCCGCACTGCTAGCAACAAAAACAAACTTCTGCAAGCCACCAGAACCTTATTATTACGGCAACCTATAATATTCCTTTACCATGGGACAGATGGCTGACGCTTGTCAACTCAAGGGTACACACTAGAAGGCCTAATTCTTGCGTTAAGTTAGCATTTCTCTTCGAAAACGTAATAATATAGAGTTCCGACACAAAGCGGTGAATTACATGAATTCCATAAATATGTCCATGGAGAAAAATCGAGAAAAACTGATCAGTCACCGTAAAAGGTTGTTTTTATTCACGTGTATTTCTAAAAAAATATATTTGATGCAATTTGACAATTCAGGAATTCGGATTTCATAACCTTCGAATCCGTAGTTCAGGAGTAGGACGGAAGGGATTCAGGAAACGTCTTTCCAACGTTGTTCCTTACAATTTATTTATTTATTTTGGATAATAATGATAATTGGAGTAGCATTCTGTTTGTGGACCTACATACACTTTTTAGCACATTACCGAAATTAGCTTGAAATAGTTATGAAATGTACGCATATTTCTTTTTAACAATTCCAATGGGAATTCGTGATTTTCAAACTTAGACCATTTCAAGTATAATAACCTTTAAAACGTGTCTGGGCTTTTATCTCAACAGCATAAAACAAACAAATTACACACAATACGTGTGACCTATAGAGCATTACAATATTCAAATTTAAATGTTGATAAAGGGCAATCGGCTGAAACCCAGTTAGACCAACACATACAGTTAAAAAGTTCCTACACTGCTCTTTTCACGTGAGTCAAGAGAGCAACCACAACAAATTACAATACCAGAGAGAGAGAGAGAGAGAGAGAGAGAGAGAGAGAGAGCTGTGTCAAAAAGTCCCACTTTTCAAACACCCAAACGCAATTTTACGAGGCGTATTGCCAGTGCACGCCTTCGGCGACGCACGTTTCTTCCTTCACTTCATCCAGGACCCAGAGAAGTTCTTCTCTGGATCCAGGATCCTGACTTCACCAGTCTAATTCCTATCCGATGGTTAGTCTGGGCGTCACAAACTTACGCTCCTCGAGCATTGCCACTTTAGTTCTCAGAACCGAAGTATGCATATCTTTTTACTCGACGCAAACTCCGGCGAGAAAATTTTATGTAATCATTAAAATCTACTTTATGTGACTTCAAAGGGAGTTCAGATTTGCTTAGGGTACATAATGCGTTTGTAAGATTCATCGAAATACCACTGAGAAATACTTCGCCAAATCCTAACTATGAACTAGGATTAACCATAAAAACAATGATAATAGCTTTTAGCCCTGTTAAAGTACCTGATGGAGGGCTTGTCAACTTCAATATTAAATACTTAAAACCTTCGGGTCATAAAAAGATACGTATCGGACAT
>NC_061089.1:24488546-24521046 GCF_015104395.2 Macrobrachium nipponense
AAATCAATAAATTAAATATCCTGCAATAAAACGATTCTAAGGTAACCTAGTCAGTAGCAAAGAAATGTGGGAATCGAAGTCTTGGTTCTCCTGGACGACAACCACAGAACTCCTCACCAGAAGCAATAAAAAAGTGACACATTCACCTTTAATATGTCTTTACCAAAACGAAGACTGATGACGTTTCAAACATCAGTGATTTGTGAGCAAGCCACCAGCTATATAGTTCATAAGCAAACTTAAAAAGCTGCATCGACTGAAATCTGTTTCTAGTAGACACAGGGAATGTTATATTTCTGTGGCATTAACAGTAATTACCTTCATGTACATATATACGTATATACATACATATATAGATACATATATATGAGAGAGAGAGAGAGAGAGAGAGAGAGAGAGAAAAAAAAAAAAATACTGTTATTTGGTCAGAACAAACCCATCATGACATCGTAAAATTCTTTAATCTAGGTTCTTTATAATAAGATGTTTTAAATACCATTAAACAAACCAGATAACTTAACTAACATAATGGCGTGAAGACAAGACTCGGAACGGGACGCAAATACTCCATTCTCAAGTGAATTTGCTGACAACTGTAACAATCTTCGCAGACTACTTCCATAACGTTGAAGAAAATGTCACCCTTAAGTCACGAAGTGTTGAAATGACCCATCTATTGTGATTAGCAAAACCGCAATGCTATGGCGGTCACACATGACGGTCGACCGAAAAAATAAAAAATAGAAAACTTTCTGTAGGAAACCCAAGCAAGTTTTTCATTTAAATCCAGTCGCGTTTCTTCCGGCTTTGCGACCAAGAATAATGCCTTGTAGTAGACTGACTGACCGATGTGACTCTTCACAGCGGGAACATAGCTATTCATTTACAAGGTACCGTAGTATAACATGTAGAGCAGCATACTTTTTTCCCGCTACTTGGCCTTTTTTTTCTGAAACTCTTGAGACGAAAGCGTAGCATGTATGTCTAAGGGTAAAATGAATACAATTAGTTATCTATAAATAGTTACAACTAGAGGAAATCATGTAATTCCCAAGAGAGGAAAATGGAAAAAAAATAGTACCAAATGTCCTAAGCAAACCTGTCAGGATAGGTATAAGACAAAGAATGCCAAACAAGCACAAGGAAAAACTTAACATGCGACACTGAATTAAGAACTGCTGCAGAGGTTCAACCACATACAATAGCAGCCTATTATAAATTACCAATAACCACACCTAAAGGTGAGGTGAATTAGATTTATCCACACATCAATGAACACAATGAGGTCGAGAAAAACGCTGAAATACTTTAATACTAAATGTCCCATAAATTCACACAAACATACAGAAATCAAACAAGTAGGCTTCCAAGAGAAAGCTATTAAATGCAAACACATTTCACACACACACGCAGACACTAATATATATATATTGAAAGAGAGAGAGAGTGATCCATACTGAAAAAGGTATTAAATACAAACACATTTTACACACACACAAATATATATAATTTATATAATATATGTATATATATATATATATATATATATATATATATATATATATATATAAAATATTAAAAGAGAGAGAGAGATCCATACTGAGAAAGGTATTAAATGCAAACACATTTCTCTCTCTCTTCTCTCTCTCTCTCTCTCTCACACACACACACACACACTAGTACTAATATATATAATATATACTCCATCTTCGTGTACTGCTTACCTGCGTGCCAGCTCTTCCGCAACAAGGACGGAGGCTGAGTTTCGGGAACAACCCTCGGGGGCTGTAGCCCCACCCCAACACTCCGCCGATCACCTGGGGCATGGCCCAGAGTCTTCAACATGGGGATGGGCATAGTGGGTGAGTGTGGGCTCACGGGGTCGGGCGCAGCGTTGCCAAGCCACCGGAAATCTTTCCAATAGGCGGAGAGCAGGTGGGTGCTCGTCCACGCCCTCACCCTCACAACACAGCGCCGCCCGCAAATGGGGCCAACATCATAGTCTTTTTTTTTTCTCTTTTTTTGTTTGTTTGTTCTAAGTTCACTTTATTTTTTTAATGTTAGACCAATACTTAAACAAGAAACTTCAAGTTGGTCAACACATTTTTTTTATAGGCACTAACTAAACACTAAAAATGAAAACTAAATGTTTTTCATTTTTGTATTTTTTTATTCCTTCAATAGAGATAAAACATCTAATCAGCAAGGAATCTCAATAAATTACAACTTACCAAATAAGATAACGGGGTTCTGATGCTACAAGCATTTTACGATATAATACTCTATGGATTACTCTTATTTACTTTGAAATTCGACCAAGTTGAAATAGTACCAATGTGTGCAGAATTCGCATCGATGACTGGAAGTGGTAATACTATACAAACTAGATGAATGAATGAATAAACAAGCACGTAATAAATAGGAGAAATAAATGAGTAAAAAAAGAAGAAATAAATAAATATATAGATAAATGCATGTCCAAAAGCACTCGTAACATCAAGGCCAGGTATACAATAGGCCCGATATTTTGTAAGATGCGATCTAAAGTGAGCCTCTCAAGCCACTTCCCCTAAGTGCTCATTAAAATGGATGCAATAACCAGTACCGTATATCCTCTTCCATGGTACGTAAACATTACACTCAAAGTTACATGGATTTAAAAGGATGCAATTCAGTTAAGTAACACGTATAGCCAGAATAAACCGACTAAATTTCCTCAGTTCTTAGAAGAAAAAAGTATCTGGACAGCCTTACAATAAATAAATAAATGACTAAATAAATAAATAAATAACTAACAAATAAATTAATAAATAACACACACAGCTTGACACAGTCCCATAACGTAAAAAAATCACGAACGGATATCGTATCCTTGACTACCCACCCTCAACAACTTGGCTCTGTCATTATCTTGTAATGTCTTTTATCACTATAATGGGACAAAAGAACTTAACTGCCTATGTTGAAATATCTCGGTAAAGGTTTGTGTTTGTGTACCTCTGTAATTGAAGTAAAGCATGAGTTTTGCCGCGATTTAAAGGCATTCTTTATCATTCTTGGAAATAAAGTGACCAAGACCCCTCCGCCCTATTACAACTCCCGAAAAACACAAATTATTATGGACTGTATTAACACTTCATAGAGATAAAGCTACTTGTCATTTTGTTAGTCCTTTGTTAAATTCACAGTAATGTGAATTAACAGTTCAAAGCCTTGAAGGGTCAGTGATCGAAAGAGCTACAGAACTAAACCACAACGATGTGGCCAAAAGTTTTAAAAACTACAGTGCTAGGCATTTAATCTTCGCATATATTGTTCTACGCACTAAATCTTCGCACATTCAAAGTCAGCCTTGAAAAGAAACTGAAATAAATATCCTTAGTGTACAATAATAAAAAAAAAAATCCACTTATAATAGAGAGTCATTCATGAATCTGCGCATTTTGCTTTATACATCTAGCAATATCACCAACACTTGAACCATGCTCTAGAAATTATTCAATTATCATACATGGGAACGGCCCCCATGATCATGAAGTAAAAAAAAGGTGTCCATATACTAACATCATTAACTTACGGGAGGGACATAGTCTTAATAAATAGCTCGAGATCATATTTTCCTCTCTCAGCATGTGGTGGGAGGGGTGATGGCTCCTAATTGGGTAGCTCCAGCAAACAGGCCAAAACCGACGAAACCACCAACATAAAATAAAATGCGTTAGAGCCCTTGCGCGAAGCTACCTCCCAACACATGGTAAACGGGTGAGACGAAGCCACGGGTAGCAAAAAGAAATCGGCAACAGTTCCAGTCTTCTCTATTTAAGGCAAGAAAGGTGCTGCAGAATCACGCGATCGGATGAATAAGGTTAGGAAGGCAGGGACGCACGGGGGGAAAGGATGAGTAGTATGGATGCCTTATAACGCATCCATTTATTCATCCCAAATACGGCCACACGCTATTCTCGGCACTGCCTTCATGAGCAGACCTTCCGTATAAGTAACGAGTGCGGGATCTCTGAATCACGTTCAGCCTTCTCTCGAGTTCTACAGTTAATTATCGATTCAAAAGTTCATTTATTATATTCCTCGTGACATTTCCGTTAACATTCGCACTTTTTTTTTTCAATCAGTCCAAGCCTACGCCCGGCATCAAGTACAAGTCTCCGAAGTTCAACATTTCCAAAATAGGGAAACGCCGAACAGCTGTCCTGCAGAAATTCGTACCAAAGGCTGCACTAATCTCAATCAGAATGTAAGACATAAAAGACCTGTGCTAAAGAGGAGAGCCAATTGATCTGATCTACAGTTCATGTTTCTTAAGACACACTTGTGCTTTTCCCTGTTCCTTCTGGAGATCTAAAACATACTAAGCTCCTGCTTAACAATTTAGGAGCATAAACATTAGTCAAAAACAATAAAATAAAATAAACTAAAATTCAAAATCTTAATTACATTTACGACACTATTTCCAAAAACAAGATTCCGCTATCGCTTAGCATTATCTTTCCTTTTCTTTCAAGCGATCTCTTAACCAGATAATCTTCTTACATACATATGGTACATAACACTGAAGAGCAGGACAAAAACCATATCTCAGATTCGCATACTTCATTCGTACTCTACCAAATTCCAAGCATCCTAAAATGGCTTTAACAATTACAGTCTTTCTTGGATTGATAGATATCCTTGTTACCTCACCACGGGATACTGATCACTCTTGTATAAGAGAGATGAGTAAATTATTATTCTTCGACCTTGAGGCTCCCTTAAAATATCCCCAGTTTCATCTAATAAAAAAAAATTCACTGGATGGTGTTCTGCCACCGTCAATTTAAAACGTTCTGTTCTCTCAAAAATGACTACATCTATCATGCCCGCTAAATGTACGTGATGAAATATCCGCTCTTAAAATATTGACAACTACACAAATCACAGATGAAACGAAAAGAATGCTGTAATAACAATGATCAAACTGACCAGCATTAAACGCACAACACTTCAGATCTAACGAGTTAGCAAGCACAAATCACAAAAAAACGAAACTGGGCACAACGAACGAGTACCATGCCGCCGCCGTCGCCTGGAGGAAAGCCAAGGGCTTCCCTTCTCGAGTCGTAAATGCATATGAGAAGCCTAAGGCACCAACAACAACCGAAGAAGTGAGTTAACGCCCAAGAGGGCCTCCTCTCCCGAGAAATCCTTTGCGGGATGATGTGATTCACTCGCGACTCCAGAAAACCCTCAAGAGGATCCTCGACGTCACTTGCGAAATTATGAAGGATGTGGTTCATCTCAGGAAAGATGAAACAATACGTGGGAGACTTATGAATACAGAGTTCACATGTTATTCTAAATATAAATATAAAGGATACGAGAGAAAGTAGGATGAAGCCCAGCTCTCCTCTAACGTTTAGGAGATTTTTCCTCTCAGAGGGACTTTCTTTTTTCGTTGCCAGAATTTGGTGTATTGCTCATACACTTCGAAAAGGAAACAGAGAGTGTACTAAACGGGATAGAAAGACATAATGACTACTATAAAAGAATAATAAAAAAACATACAAAATTAAATCTAATCCAATCGCTATTTCCGTTGTGGAATAAATGTCGCCAAACTATGACTAAACATGCCCCAACAAAGAAGCTACTCTCCTCTCCAACGAGCTAAGTATATTGCGTGCCCGCTAACACACTTCCAGGAAGAGCTCGGTGACCAATACCGCTCTGACGCCACCCTACCTTGCTCATGACCGCAACTCCGCGGGCTACTCATATTTCGGCTACTTCCTACGCCGCAGTTTATGTCACTCCACTTTTATTACAGGTATGAAACTCAAACATGATAATAAATAGTAATATTGGCATAGAAAGCATAAAATAATCAGAGCTCCAACAACGAGTATCAATCGACCAAAGAAACAAACATACCTCTTGTCAACTAGGAAAAGTCACGCAAAGAATTCTTAGTATTCAAATAAAAAAAAAAAATCTCGTTTGGCAACTAGAACGCTCATTTCTCACTGGGACTTTGTGTACAATTTCCGTTAGCGATATCACGTGTTGAGGCTAAATTAAACCTATTAAAATATCTCCAATCTTAACGTAAAGGTTATTGCGAATGGAATGAAGAATATAATAACACAGATTAATCTATTGCTGCCTAATATGAATAATATCGTCAAAATATCCATGAAAAAAATGCGGTAGTGATATCCTTTAAAAAAAAGATGAAGAAAAAAACTCACAAAAAAGGGCACACAATTACACATGACCTTCATGCTAGATCATGAGCAAATCAAAGGGTCTTGATGAAGAGTCAAAAGGCACATCCTGCAAAATAGCTTTAGCTCGCTTCACAATAAAAAAGAAAAAAAAAAGGAAATAAAAAAAGGTGACAAAGCTTTTCATGGGAGGGGTCGATTTACTTTTTTCTACATTCCAAAAATACCCGTAATCAAGGTACATATAGTTAACAGATAATTTTGGAGCCACCGGTTCCGTAATCCTTTTAACAATAGCAGTGAAGCAGTGGGTTTCCTAAAAAAAAAAATATATATATATATATATATATATATAATATATATATATATATATATATATATATATAAAGAGGAATCCACATCGAAATATAATCAAGCAAATACGTATATGATAAAACATTACAATCTAGTCTTAGTAATTCTTCCTTAACCATGTACGTATACGAACAATCTGACAAGGACAGTTAATACGGGCAAATTATGAATGCTACGTAGCGCAAAATATTTGCTGCCCTACTCACTATGAGATTAAATCCATAAACACTGAATTATATGATAGGATCATATTAAATTTCACACTTCCTTCTTGTATATGTTGTAGAAATCAAGACATCACTGAAAAACACCTCTAAATTTAGTCATTATTGTATTGCAATATTACCAAAGCTTCAATAAACAATCTTCACATCTAAGCAATGAAATACACGAAGTTTAGTCACCTCATATTACGGTAATAGTTTACAGAAGCTTTAAAAAAAAACAATGAAAGGTGCTTCCTTTCAAAAGAATATTTCACACACAACAGTGGCCCCCCTTTTGGGGAGCGGGAAACCTGCTGGTTGTGCAAGGGGGGGGGGGGGGGGGGAGAGAGATATACTGCGGGATAACCTTGGAAATGCATGATATGCGATCATTCTGAATAGCAATAACTGACATTATATAGGAGACAAAGACCAGATATTGATGTATACCGCCTGGCTCAAAACGTCCAACCCCTAATACAGAAACCAAACCAATCCTCCGAAAATAAAAGTCATGTCCGCTGCGCAGCCAAGTATACCTATCAGCTTCACTTGAAGCTGCTGACACAAAAATATGTTTCCTCATGAAACGTCACACTCATCGTCATTTTTAACTTCTCCAAAAATGTTCGAAATACAACACTTAAAAAAATGAAAACAATGCGACCAAGCAAATAATCTACAACTCGGAACTAGAAACTGGAGCTCAAAAAGCACGTGCCACCATTGGAAAAATAACCCCCATACTCCGACAGTTTGTGTGCCGTTTCGAACCAGTAATCAGATCGATATCAATAATAATAGCGTAGACCAAACTTAAATACCGGCTTTCCTGAGATCAATACTCTATTATACTGTCAATAGTGGGGACAACTTTGCAACTATCATCAGCACCGAAGAGACGGATGTAGGGCTTGAGGACCTAAAAGGTGAGTATCAGGGAGAGAAAACAGACAAATCGACGGGCCAGAGTAACCGAGATTAACTCAAACAGCTCCATTAGATGAGATCTGCGATAACCGAAAGGGGCTGAAGGGGGCGGTAATAATCTGACAAGATTAACTGAAGAGGATCAATAGGAGGAAATAAAGAGTGGAATCCCAGAGTGAAAAACTGAATAGGCATATAAAAGATTCAAGACACTTGAAAACAATCAAACAAAGCCGCAGACCTTTAGAGAATAGTGCTTGAATGACAAAACATGATAAGAAACCATGGGAAGAGATAGCGCAGGATGAAATGAGAAGACAAAAGGTAGCTGGCGAGATGGCACTGATAACAGGGTCACTGGGGAAAATATATAAGCCAGGAAGAAGAACAAGCAAGCAGGGCGGGAGGGCAGTGAACACGAAAGAGATCAAAATATGTAATATTTCTATATTCATCAAAAAATATCTAAATGATTTTCAATAACATATCATCATGGATTAAGAGGAGTTATTAAAAAACCTTTCAGCTAAGATACCATACTGACACGCGCTTCGAGCTACAACTGGTAGCCTTTGTATAAGAACGAAATATTTCTCATTCCGAGAAAATGAAGGAACCACTCAACAGAAACGTCGTAATTACTGGGTAGACATCCTTTGGCCTCTACTTCCCAGGCGTTACCCCTTTACTCAAGTCCGGGTGACTCTTCGTTTGTCGAAGTAACACTGACGATAAAAAGTTGCAAAAGAAACGCTGGCAGTGATGTCAACTTTTTAAATTGCAAAACTTATCTAAAAAGCTAACCATCGGCCCCAATCATGTGTACACAAAAACATATATCATACATTATTATATACACACACACGCACGCATATATATATATATATATATATATATATATATATATATATATATATATATATATATATAAGCTCTGATTAAGGATTGTTATAACTATCATTCCTTAACACGCAAATCCACAGCACACGAAACATCATTGCGTCAGCAATCCTAATTGTATGAAGACAAAGAGCTTAATCATAATTGGGAACCAAAAGGTCTTTCAAACGTGAGTACTCAGCCAATCCCAAGGATAAGAATTTGACCTTGAAGTGAATTTACAACCAATGAGGCTTGACACCGTACGTCTGTGTACATAGGTCTCTCACATTACGTACATGAATGTACAAGCACATCTATGATGAAAGTTTTGAAAAGAGAAATGTTTTGGTATCTTAATTTTCTCATCTAAACACCAGACTATGCAAAACCCCATTATTTCACAAGAAATCTTGAACAAGAAGGTGTGTTGCAAAATAATCAAAATTTTACCGAAGTAGGAAGAAACTGCAAATTTACGTGAATATTAGCGCTATTTTTGATGGATCACGTACAAGAGTGCGTAAGATAGACATTCTTTGGCTTAAAAGGGCCAAAAAACAAAATCACGAAACAAAAACCTCACATAACTACAAACATATGGTTCTAGAACACATGCCAACCCAGGTGTTAATATCTCGTTCACTAGCTACATGGAAGAGTTATTCTCAAGTTCGGAAGTTACAACAAAAAGCATAAAGTTGACACTGTAAATATATTAGTCACGCGCTGAATGAAACTGCCATAAAAAAGTTGCCATTACACCAACCACATCAGGGCAGGCAACGTTTATCGTAAAAGTTTTTTCTCTCTCTTTCTATTTTTTAAGAATATGAAAACGGTTGGAGCAAGAAAATCTGCCCAACTATTGGTCAATGGACAACGTCGCTGAATGCGTCACTTGACGCAAACTGAAAAATAAGCCTCATTTCTCAACTCAGTGAGTCATGCGCTGACTCATCTACCACAGCTCTATAACTATCCTGACTTTAACAGAGTAAGGACACAATACGAAACAATGCACGATATTCATCTAGACTTTCAGAAAGTGTGGCAGCAACACCTGACTCATTCAAGAACTCTGGTGGTTTAAAGTCCTGAATTCGCCATGTATTAGTTTCTTTTCACTTAACATTAGTAAAAATACACAGCACAGTTTATTTACACATTCCAACTTCTTTCTCTACTCTTAATAACACCAAACAGAAGTTCTACAGCACAGAGTTTTTAAAAAGGGAGCAACATGAACTCATTTCCTGTGATAATGTCAAGTTTCAACACACACTAAAAGCATCACTAGAGAATCGTCGTCACTAGATAAATCATGGTCAGTCAGACCCCGTAACAGCAATGAAACAATAACAACTGCACAATTTCCACAGGTGAGACTGTCCCCTTACGTAGGGCCCCATACAACGCGCTCCGAACACCAACACGCTCAGGTGTGGACTGACGGAAGAAGAGCGACCGTTCTCGCACTCGCAGTCGACCTCCTCCTGATCGCAAACGTTTGTACTCAACCATTTCGGGAGGAGGAAAACCTGGGTGGGGGGATGATGGGTGGGGGATGATGGCTGGGGGGAGGGAGGCGGGGGAGGAGGTGGGGGAGGAGGTGAAAGAAGCTGGGGGAAGGGCTGCAGTTGGCGCTGAGAAAGAAAACAAATGAACAGCTTTGAAACATACAAATCGATGTTACATTTACCAAACAAAAACATAATGAGAATTCGAAAAGGATACCAGGAATGAAAGAGGTGAAAAAGTTGATCGGTTAGGATTACCCAGAGGGCAGGGTTTGGAGGCCACACGAGGGAGAGAGTCAGGTAGGATCCATGACAAGACCTCGACTCTCCACCTGCTAAACCCAAAGGGCAACATGGCATATATCAAGTATTATTGTAATTTATGACATTTTCTCCACTTATAAAATACATTAAACAGGCCATTGCCAGATAATCAACAATTTCAATCAATTACAGTCATTAAAAACTGTAAACTCAAGAATAAGAAATCTGGGAACCGGTATACAAGCAATCATTAGATTGGTGCACTTTATATATATTATATATATACTATATATATATATATATATATATATATATATATACATATATATATATATATATAGATATAATATATACATTGATATATAATATATATATATATATATTATAAACGAAAACAAGGGATATGGATCCATATCCTAGAGAGAGAGAGAGAGAGAGATGAGGATAGACTTTGAGATGAGAGAGAGAGAGAGAGAGAGAGAGAGATTTAACCATGTTAACGATGTCAAGTGTCTTTCAATCGGAGACTAAGTGACCAGATCTCAAGACGTTATTCTACATCTGGCATTTTATCATCTCTTGTTATCCGGACTTGGGAAAACAGTTACCATTGCTCATGACTTTGTTAACCCAATTTACGTCAAATCTAATAGCCATCAGTACATGACAGACGTGTGCTTCATGCACGTCTAATATAATGCTCAACTATTCGAGATCCTATTTCTTCATGACAGGGTAGGCACTTCAATGCACTTGAAGTGCTTTACAATCATCATAAATACGTCTGAGTGTTCGACATTCGATTTCAACTGATAACTGAGGAGTTATCTTGAATATTTGTATGCGACTCAATTGAAGCAACATCGTCGACAGAAAGACGTAAGGCTGACCATGGCTTGGAACACTTTAGGACATAACCACAACACCGGATGTATATCACACACGCTCAGAGAGAGAGAGAGAGAGAGAGAGAGAGAGAGAGAGAGAGAGAGAGAGAGAAAATTTTCCCAGCATTACAGGTATAAACTCGCAGACACTTGCGTGTGGGAAAGAAGGAATGAGTTGTTCTAGACAAGTTTTTAAATTAAGTTCCAGCCATAAAACGAAATTCCCCGTCAAGAACAATTAATACCACAGAGGACAGCCACAAGGGGCAACGCCCATTTGAAAGAATTCGAGCCTTAATTGACGATAAAAATAACAATTACGCGACGCTGGATCAACGAAGGAGATTATAAGAGAGGGAGCTATGGAGGAAGATGGTCCGATTCCCTTAACCGAAAGGCCAGGTAATTAAGGGAAGTCCAGGTAAGGGTACACACAGGATAAGATGCAGGTATAGGCCAAGCGGTCACACAGGTTTGACGAGTTGCTCCCCTCGGGATACAATTATCTCATTAGAGAGGATGTGATTTGTTACGAAGCACTCAACTCACAATTAGATGCGGATAAACTTTATTCTTAACTGTAATCGTTTTGGCACCTGATAAGGATGGTCAGCGTTGTAAATCTAAAAGTTATCATTCATTTCCATTCTTGCTACCTGGAAAAAGGTACTTCAGCAAACAGGGTGATTAGCTCTCTCTCTCTCTCATTTTTTCCCACGAAAGAGAATCTCTGCTTTTCATCATTGATGCAAGATAAAAAAATATATATATTTTAAACCAACCTATGGTTTCCAATTCACTTCTAATAGCAATTTACAGTTCCACTTTTTTAAAGGTACGGAATTCCATGAAGAAAATCACTAACTCACATTTCTGAAAGTGGCTCATTTCATCAAAAAAGACAATTTAGGATATTTAATCAAGGTTTGACCTGCTTTAGTGTAGAAATAATTCCTCTAATCTCGAGCTGAGTCTATTATGCTTTGCTCACGCACGCTCACAGTCACCACCAAATGCCGGAAACAACCTATCATGCAGATGGATGCCATTAATCGCATGAATATCTGTTATCAGGAGTAAGTGCCTTTCATTGTGGATGATGAACAAACGGAGTTCATTCTTCAGAGAATTTTCAAACATCACTAAAGTGAGCAAACCAAATTCAATTACCTATTTGTTAATTGTAATGTCCGTATACACGGAGAGTTCATGGAAAGTTGATTAGTGTCCCCATAATCTACGTCCACGAAGGAGAAGCCGGCCCAGTAGACTGAGAGAATGAGGGCAATCACCTGGAAAATTTGTTTCCCTTGTAAAAATCTATACCAAGCTTGTGATGCATTTCCTGTCAACCGCTGGAATGTAAGTCGCAAAACCTTCTTACTGTAATTCCACGCCAAGAATGACTCATTTCTAATTTCTTTGTTGGGTGGATTGAGAAAATCAATCCTATTGGGACTCTTGGGTTTGCAAGAGCCAACTTTTCCCTTTACGGTTGCAGCTTAGCAGCAATAATACTAAAAATAATAATATTATACCACATGTATCCACAATGGTAGCTGCCATTCAAGGAATTTGTAGGAGAATTTACACGGAGATTGAAGATGCAAAGACTATTCCCAATACAGTATATATATATATATATATATATATATATATATATATATATATATATATATATATATATATGTGTGTGTGTGTGTGTGTGTGTGTGTGTGTGTGTGTGAGTTCGCGGAATATTCTAGCTTTCTTATAAACCACAAATATAAAAGTAAAAAATATAAAAGCCGGTTTTCCTTGTGAATCCTGTCCTTGGGGTGGGAGAGAGATGGGGGGTAAAACCTCTTATTCAATGTGACCAAGAATACTCAATCTGCGAATGATTTCTCAGTAGCAGTCTTTGAGAAGCAGCAAGTGGTGTATGTAGCAGTTATATCATTAACTCTTCATCACGAGGTAGTGACTATTACGCAATAGCTCACTGTTCTAGTGGACTTCATGATCTCTGTGCTCTGGGATTTTTAACTACATCATGCACATTACAACAGTATTAAAACTGCCATTTTCACGGGAGTAGATGATCATTTATTCAGAGGTCCGTTCCCGGTGAGTTAATGATGAAATCTCGCCTTCCCATCGTTGCGTAATTATAATCTGTCCTTTACCCGCTGATACCTGAAGCTTTTCTGAGTGTTTAGTGGGCAACCATCTCTCCCGCTTTAGGAGCTTTCTCAATATAGTACTTTAGTTGAAGTAAAATCCACAATAATATGCAATGTCTAAAAATTATATTTAATAAGCTTTCGCTAGCCACTGATAGCTTTATAAAACTGAAACCAAAGGCACCGCGGTGTTTATTTTTTTCCACGAAAACTTGTCTTAGTAGTAGTAGTAGTAACAGAATCAGCAACTATCCTTTTTAGTCAAATATGGATATTAAAATAAACTTCACAATGGAAATCTAAGAAAAAAGGAAAATGTTGACTCTAGTACTCTGTGGATACTGTTTGTTTTTAAAGGGGTTTCTTCACGATAATAATTTCTAAGTTTAGTGTGGCCCGTATACTTCTCGACTCCTTTCGCTTTGGAAAAGTCATGATTGAATTGTTAATACCAAATTAGGTATCTTTCAATTAAAGTAATCACTACTTTCTAAACGTACTCTCAACATTGGTGGTAATGTTTAGAATACCATGGTTGTTGCTTCCAAAGCTATGTAAAAAGGCAATACCTCACCAGAAAAAAAATTATTCAATCTGTGCAGGGCACAGCTATCCTTCCGCGCATCAAGTAGAGAATTTGAAGTTTTTAACAGAGTACTTTTGCTAACTTGCAGTTGCCACATTCTCATTTTCACGTGCCACTAATAAAAAATACATAATTGAGAATTGCTGTCTACATCGAATGCAGTTCTGGGGCGGATTAGTGAGTACTTTGAAGAATGGTTCCTGAGAGTTAAGAACAGAGTCGGAGCTGAAACCAATAGCAAAAGTTTGTGAATTCAAGAGGAAGTGATTGTAAGGACGCAAGAAAAAAAAAAAAGAATTATTGTTCTACTATTCGAGGGTAAAGGTGACCGTAATAATTATATGGACAAAGCATTACTCAGAATACCATGGCAGGTTATGATAGGATTCATATCAAGAAATTAAAACACAACACAGAAACACCAAAATAGGGGATGGACAGAGGGGCTTCGGACACGGAGTGAGGGTGCTTGTTATCAAAATTGTCAGAAATCTGAAAATGAAGTGAAACTTAATGTGGCAAACACACTGACCACTGGTGAACTTTCTAGTAGGTGTATGAGAGCCTGGTGTGGAATTTTTATGCGTATAGGGGGTCATTCACGACTAAGCAACTCATGTGTGAATGTGGCAGTGACCGTTATGTTATTCTTTGGAGTAAACCGTTAAGGGAAGAGCGTAGCACGCATACGCATATATATGTACACAAACGCGCGCGCGCGTACACACACACACACACACACACACACACACACACACACACACACATATATTATATATATATATATATATATATATATATATATATATATATATATATATATATATATATATATATATATATGTCAAACGGTTCTATGCCTTTCTTTAAACTACATTAAGTTCAACCATTCATGTCACTCGGGTACACTAAAAATGAAATTACATGGATATAAACACGTGAAATCGCTAACTTACACGCATATCTTCTTTCCCCACTAAATCTGCTACTCTCGAAGAAAAAAAAGACTGAAAAAAAACCCGATGGCTTCTTGGTTCCCTTCCTTTTTCGTAGCATCCCAACAAAGGAAATGAGGAAAATTCAGGAAGCAGTTAAATACAGTGCTGAAGAAACAGGGGAGACAGGGAAGTGCGTGGGAAGGGTCCTCTTCCCCTACCCCTCCAGTCTTCGCTAGAAATAAAAAAAAAAACTTCCATTCCTCCTCCCATCGCTCTCCAACCCACCCCAGCCCCCAATCAACCCGCTTCCGGTTGCGATTATCAACCTCCCACCCTGCCCCCCTCACTACCCCAATTTCACAATTTTTCTTCTCGCCTCATTTTTCATCCTACTCGCCATTGTTTAGCCAAATCAAGATTATCACGGATAAAAATTACCATTACCTACTTAACCAAGGCATGACCAATACTAAGCACACAAAAAATACACACACCAAGGCGCCGGAAGGTGTACTATGTACGTAAACAAAAATGTTGCATTTTGGGTGCAAAAAAACTTCTCGTCAAAACAGGTTAATATTCCCAGCATTTGAGTTCGGTTTTTGATCGCATATTTCTTGCTCTCACGTCCAGATGTTGCTCACGGCTCAGCCAACCTTCACAGGATGCGGCTGCTGCCAAAACTGTGCGGTCACCACTTCCGAAAAAAATTAAGGATGTAGACCTTTACCTAACCATGTCACATATCTCGAGTGGCAGCTATATGGCAATCTTGGGGGGTGACAAACGTAACTGGGCTCTAATTTTACAACATATTTATACGCGCATTATAAAGGCAAACACGAACTTTTTTCTATACAAGGTTTAATTTATTGGTCATGGAATTTTTTTTTATAATACTAATACAGCCTGTCAATTCACTCCTATTTATATTCCTTTGAATATGCTATCGCTATAATTTGCATAATTTTCGCCAATCTCCATGAGTCAGTTTAAGGAAACGTACACCAGAAAAACTTGAAAGGGGCTTCCGGAACGACTCTTTGCAGTTGCCAGCATGTAATTTCAATATTAAATCTTCCTTTGCCCCTTTGTAAAAATAATTCTTATTAACGGCAGCAAAGCTAATATCATCAAGTATAATCAACAGATATTGTGCAATAATTTATGAATGCATTTCCTTCGACGAGGGTTTCACTTTTTAATAATTGGCAATAATACTGATATCTTAGCAAACCCTCAATAAGAAATAACTCAAAACTGCTGGGGAATTTTTTGTCAACAACCTTTTCTAAATTGTAACCTTTTTTCCCCCTCAATTTGATTTTGCTGAGAGCATATCCAGCTGGAAGTACTTAATAATAAGATACGCTTTATAGCAGGGGTTCTTAACTGGAGGTATCCAATCACAAGATGGGGGTATGGGATTTGAACTCTGCATATTTATATATATATTTGATTTTAATGCGTCAATGTATACACGGGTACATTTTGTAAATAAATAACTGTATAAAACTATAAATGCTTTTGATTTTCTTGTATGTTCTTTTCCTAGCTATTCATACTTAATTTATTAAACTAAATATATAAAGTTATATTGTTCACAAACAGGACTTAGGCAAAGGGGGTATGGAACTCTATCGGGCAATTGGGGCTGGAGTCATCAAAAGGTGAAGAACCCCTGCTTTATAGGGTTAAAGTCTGTAAATACGAATGTTTTGTACTAAATTAATTGCACAAGAAAAGGAACATTATTTAATAATTATATACATAGACTACACACCATAAAACGGACGGAGACTTTGATTTATAAGGCAAAGTTACAGGAGGGAAAATCACCTCATTATGTACATTCCCTCCCACAATGTTAAATATACAGGCCGAGAAGAAAATATTTCTAGGTAGGGTAGGTTTGCATTCTTCATGACAAATAAAAGATCTAGTTAAAGAATAATCTCTTACATTAACCTTTGGTTTCGTTAATTTAAAAAATGAAGCCCAGAGACATCTCACAAGCGCTGAACGTCTATGTCTGCACCTCTTGCATAAAATGGATTTGAAAAACTACAAATAAATCCCGTAATCGCGTTTCAAGGGAGCTAGAAATCTTTGTTCAACTCTTTGCACAAGAGATAACAATAAGAAGGTAATAAAACCCGGCGTCATTTCCTATACCAGCTGAATAAAGAAAGGAGATGATGAGCAGTCCCCTCTGGCTAATAACAGTAGCTGGGAGATGACAAGAAATGGGAAGGAGAAATGCGACGATTATCGCAGCTAACTACCATAGATAATAACCCTCAGGATGCCAAGTGCGAAGTCAAAGTCTCCTTTCACTCTCTCACACTAAACGAATGCTGTGCGTTCTTCAACAGGGTGTTGATATCAGTTTTCTTTTCAGGTTATAAACGAAGTATTCCTCGGCATCATTTGACAAGTGTTCAATCGTTTACACAGATGACGCAGCTCCAAGCCCAAAATCTCTTGTTTGTTGATTCCCTTTCCGCAACTCTCTCCTCTGATCCATTGCAACGTCACGAGATTGCGTGAGAGGTCCCGTTATCAAGCGAAACAAAACCAGCATTTTTCTCTTCTCTGACAGTGCATTGTTAACCTTCAATATAGATCAAGAACACATAATTCGCGACAATCTAATTCAATTACCTATTTAAACCACTAGAACAGAAAGAGAAGTCAATTGCATTCATTTTTAGGTTCTTAAAGCATTGCGGCAACTGAATGACGTCAAAGGGTTAAATATTCCCATTCACTCCTGTTAAAAAGTGTCTCACAAATATACTACTTAATTAGTTCCTGGTTTTGAGACTTACATCATTGTATTGCTAATAACAAGAGACGACGCAATTGTTTCCTTTTCTATAAGACATGTGATGAGAATTTTCATTAAATGTAAATAGGACATGTACGGTACGATATACAAATTCTGGTCGAAAGTATTATGGAGAGAGTGTCCTATCCGAGGCAACTTCATTGTAACTATTTACGTTCCATCACATAAAAACATGTCCCGAATTACACATTCGACGTAGGAAACCTAGAAGCAACAAGTAAAGGGTTTAGTTCACAATTAAACATCCACAGCTACTGGGATTCTCCAACTGCAGCATATAAATACAAGGTCTACAATTTGCATCTATTTGCAGACGCGTTGCAGTTAAGCGGAACAAGTTTCTTTATATCATGTAGAGCTGAAATTCATTCACTTTATTAAAAGGACACACTAAAAAAAAAATAATAATAACTACATAGCAAAAGCATTTCATATCCATTTATCTATTTTTTTGTTTACTAACTACAGTCTACGGATAATGAGCTCCACATTAAGACTTGGCGACTCACAGTTTGGGGCAGTCTCTCCTGTCATTGTCCCCGTACAATAATGCTGCATTATAGTACCTTGGTCCGAGATTCGAGGCAGTAAGTAGTGTTCCTTGAATTGGGGCTTGCCATCTTGACCATCTCCTATATTACCCTCATTTTCATCGGTAGTCATAAGCATTAGCAAGCACGCACGCTGCCTTATTTCTCGTTCCGTGGAGCATCGCGACAAAAATTCTTAACGCAGATGTTTAGTTTCACCTTTTCATTCTAAAGTAGAGATTTATGATTATTCTGGGATACATCCTGTTCAAGTAAAAGAAGGTAGATCTGATCCAAGGACGGCGGACGCGCTTTCTATCAAGCCATGTAAAAATGTAGTGCAAGAAGAGCGCATCTGTTGAGTTGCACGACAAACGGAAATTCTTTTAACTTAGCGAACGAAAATTTCGTCCTCGGAAATAGGTAGATGGATAGATTATGAAAAAGACGACAAAATGTTTTAATCTTCTTATGAGATAAAAATAATCCCGAGAAAAAACACCAATGTTTTCACCATGACCTTGGGAGCATTCCGATGCCTTCTTACTCGGCGGAGCAAATCGACGAAACATTTTCTTCTCTACTTGACCAGCTTTTCTGTAGTCAGAGTGGGCGGTACAGGATTCGTGAGGGACGGAGTGGGTGGAGTGGTGATGGGGGCGTACAACACCCATCATCTGGGCCGAATAAATCATGGACTGGTGGAAGGAATGATTGCGAGGAGCCAACTTTTGAGGAAGAGGGAGAGCGGCCAAATCATGACTGAATTGTACGTTGATAAACATTAAGAAGAAATGGACGATTGCTAAAGAAACCCAGCACTTTGATTGCTGACAGACAAACGCGTTGTTGAAATATAACAGTAGCTCGAAAAATACTGTGTAATAAGTAATCGAACGAAGGAAAAGATACTACATTATGGAACGCGAAAAAATCTACATCAACCCTAAAAGAAATCTGACATTTCTATTTAACATCAAGATCTCCAATATCGTCATTACAATAGTAACAGTAAAAAAAATATGAATAAAAAAAACCGCTTGGAAGTGTCATTAGCCGAAAACGAGGACACTGTTAATCACCATATGAACAACAGCCGCTCTGATTCTGCTTTTTCTTCTCTCCCGACGTCATCGGGTTATAAAGTAACATCTATATATTAAGGCATCTGTAAAGAAGGGAAAGAAAGTTGTAGTTTCTAATTTCTCCAATGCCTTCAGAAATAAGTAGGACATACAGTGAGACGAGCTCAATTCTTAAAGTGATTTCATCTTTCAGTAAAATGTCAGTGAGCCTCAGATAACAGCACAATACGAAGAATTTATTTTCTGTTTTCCAAGGATTTTCCTTTTTGCCTTTTCTTATTCGTTGATTTTGAGAGAAGATTTTTTTCTGATTTCCATTAAATGCTATCTGCAAAGTTAGAAAATAATATCGTATTCACTTCTATGAAAATAGTGTGCTTTTCTATTCATGAATCATATCTACTTACTAAGCGCTTTTATAAAATACCAATTTACTCTCACGAGAACCTGAAAACTTGGCAAAGGTCAAAACGGCAATATTTACAAGCTTAAAAAAAATTTATCTAAGGTCCTAGCAGCCATGTGAAAAATAGGCCTAAAATCGAAAGAGAAAAGCAAATGCAACCAGCCTTAAAAGAAAGTTTTGTACAAACCTTGAAGAAAACAATGCGAGCGTCATCTCTTCCATCTTCTCTGGTAAGCCACAGGATAACAACGGCGACTTTATGGATGCCTTTTCTAGCGTTTTATGACAGCAGCCTCTCAAATTCGTCGCGCTAGACGGGAGATCGGAAAGTGCCACAAAACTTTAATTAATCCGTTTTTATGGCGACCTTTAAAGTCTCGGCCGAACTCGATAAGGGACCGTATTTCAGACTCCCTCGTGGAATTCCTAAGGCTCATCATGGGGATAAAATGAAATCTATAACACTAGATGGACAACAGTGTACTTCCAAATAAACTATTTTTCCTCCCAAGCGATAACACACACATATATATCTTTTTACTCACTTTTTTTTGTTTGTGTGCATATGAGAACTATAAAAAGGGAAGGCTGGATGTGAGTGGAGCTTTAAGTAAACTTTAGCAAGAGGAAGACATGAGTGACAGAATTTCATACAGGCCCTTTGGATCATGCGGCGATCGAGGTGATGATTATACATATATACATACATACATACATAGTACATGCATACATACACACACACACATATGCATATATATAAGCTCTGAATTAGATATACAACAGTTAGTAGACTATAATACACAAACACAAGTGTATATATATATGTATAATATATATATATATATATATATGTGTGTGTGTGTGTGTGTGTGTGGATAGCCTACTAACTGCTATGTATCTAATTCACAGCTAATGTGTTTCAACATAGAATCGTACGGCTTCGCTCGGGGATTCTGACCATGGCACGTGTGCAAATGAAATCCGAAAGAAAGGAATTCCCAAAGGATGAATAAGTGATATGATTGGTACGTGGGGCGCAGCAGTATCTGAAAGAGACATAAAAAACGGAAAAAGTGATCAAACCTTATAAAAGCTGTATATTTGACAGTTGGGGGTGCGCGCGTGCATTTGCGTGCATAAACCTCTTGCTATCAAGCACTGGAGATCGTTAGGCAAACTTACAAGCACTGGGGAGGCTTTCAATCCCTTTTCCTCCTTAAGGCAACTCTGAGAAAACCGAAGTTCATGATTCGGCAGGTTAATCAGAGGTGGGCAACATGCAATCTCTTACCATCCTGAGTCCACGAACTCGTCCCATTTTATTCTCTTTCCAAGTAAAGGGGCCTTGTTATTATGACTCTGGCCAGACTCAAAATCTGATTAAGTCCGGAACAGGATTACACTGAACATATGATATCTACGCATGCGAAGCTTCGAGTTACATAAATGCACACAGGTGTCGATTTCGTATACATTTAGGCAGCTGTCTGAACAACTGTTAGTAACTGTCGGTATGGTTGCTACATTTGCTCTAATAAATCTATATATCTTTTCTTAGATTTCTGTCGGCCGAAGAAACAATGTACAGGCACTGAATTTCGCAAGTAACATTACTTTACAGCTGAAAAACAGAATAATCTCATTACTTAAAAAATTATTTTCAAAATCTGTACCCGGCGAATTTCTGAGAACATTGAATTATGTTTTGAACTGCTGGGGAAAAAAAGTAAATTAATCATGCCCAATTCGGAATGACGTCTAATATAAAAAGATGAAATTGGGTAACAAAATCCGGTGGTTGTAGTCATTTATTTAGTTTCATGTGCAACTCAAAATATTCACAGCAGAATGACTACTACTGCCAGTAAAAAGCATTAGGCGCGCTTCATCCACAACAATGCTACCTAATTAGGCGGAACCACCTTCCTTGCCTGTAATCCTAGATCCCGACCTCTGCCTTCGCTTAGGGATATGAGGGTTATTATTATTCTTTTTTACTCTTAACCCATTTTGTTCTCGTTACATGCAAAGGTTAAGCAACAGCAGGTCTGCCACAAAAGTGATGAGAATAATTCACAAATGAGGAGAAGCACCAGCTATTGTGTTTTAGAAGAGTTCGTAATGGCAGCGTAAGTCTTCTCGAATAATTCTCTCTTGTGGTTAATTTTCTATTTCGCTTTACTGAGCAAGTCGCATGACACTTCAGATTTAACCAAACGCACTTCGGACTAATTACAGAACAAAGTGTCAGGTTTGTGCTAAAGCATGATCGAGATTTCTAAGCTATACCATGCAATTCTTCACAATCATTCATCTCTTTTCAGTTGATTTCTCTGGACAATTGATAAAAAATATTAAAGAAATAAAAAAAGGGTATCTACAGAGCATTACGAAGTCTAAATTGCTTTCCACAAATGCGGACGATGAACAAATTTGTGGACGAAGAGCAAAGAGAAGTTGAAATCCATCTTATTAATTATGAATTTTTTTTTAGTTAACGAAGAGCAAAGAGAAGTTGAAAACCATCTTATTAATTATGAATTTTTTTTCAGTTAATTGATGACTTCAAAAATGGAGCATCAATACTGAAAAACAGTCAAAAGGTAATAAAAACCAATGTAACTTTTACATGGGGTGATGTAAGGGCCTTAGCAGTATTACTTTTCCCTTTTAAATACACTACATACACCAACAAGGTGGATTCCCACTTACAGGCATAAAAAAGTGACGTTTCTCTATTCATTGTGCTTAAAACGTTACACTTTTTAATTATTTGAGCAACACAGTGTAAAATAAAAACGGGAAGCAACAGGCAAAATGTTTTTTCATTATCGAAACTCCAAATCATAGAAAAGTATACACTGAAGGGATCACTTCCTCCGAACCAAAAGATAATTTTTACCAGAGAATATAAATAAACATCCAAAAGAAAACAAGATACAAATAACGTCCAAAAAAACAGGAAAGAAACCAGGCACCAGAGAGAGAGAGAGAGAGAGAGAGAGAGAGAGAGAGAGAGAGAGGCATTTTTTCCCTATTGCATTTTTTCAATCAACCAACTCGATTTTCTAACAATGAAGTCGCGTAGCAATCAGAGGGTCAAAACTCCGTCGCATTCTTTACTGTTGTTTTTTTGTCACGGTGGTCAGGTGGAGTTGTCGGGGCGGCTCAAACTTGAGTCTAACCTTGGCTATATCGATGCCGTCACTTGGCGAGATCACGCAGCCACTTGGCGTAATCACCATGTTCATACATGACCCCCGTGATTAAGGTTTCCACCGCTGATTGTTCGACATACGGACAGAGCGAGGTGGTATAAGAAAAACACGGACTGAGGGTAAAACCGCTTACACTGACGGGGTATCACTTGAAAAGTCTCAGGAAAAAAAATCAAGAAAGACTATCTATATTTGATCGAAAGTTAGAATATATCTTCGATTTATGCAAAGAGAACTAAAAGGAAACTTTTTCCATCACGATGCCTCAAAGGGAAAAAAAAAAAAAAAAAAAAAAAAAAAAAAAAAAAAAAAAAAACTAAAGTGAACCAGTGAGTCTCAAGATCTGATTTTCTATCGTATATCATTAGCACGAAAGCGCAGGAAAGAGAGAGAGAGAGAGAGAGAGAGAGAGAGAGAGAGAGAGAGAGAGAGAGAGAGAAGATTCGTGAGCTTCATCTACAACGACATCGGAGTAATTGTCGTAACGTACAATAAGTAATGATTATCACTAACAACAGAACTGGTACGAGATAATTAACGGCGTGTAATGATTTCCCTCGCAGGGACACGGAACGCTTCAGTCTTGGCGTCACTCTATAGGGGTATCAGAGGTCCCTGACCTGTGGTAACGAAGAGAGAGAGAGAGAGAGAAGAGAGAGAGAGAGAGAGAGAGAGAGAGAGAGAGATTATTTTCACTTACCACACCTTGAGAACTGCTACGGAATATCACACGGCAAATTCACTCACCTGAAAATAAACGGAAAAAATGGTTATTAAAAAAACTTATATAAATATACCTTCGCAAAAACTGTATATAAATATATCTACTGCATAAAGTCATGAATATACTTAAGCATTTCGCAAGTTAGCACATCAAGATATCCACCAGTTTCAACCCCAACAAAAGATTAAGACACCATAACACGCAACCGCTACCTGACAATACTTTTCGTAATTTGCTTTGTAATTTTTAACTACGTTACCCAGGAACATATAGTCACTAGGTCCTGATCATATCTACCGCTAGAAGAAATAGGCTAAGCTTTCATCAAGCATGCACAAATGGAAAGATAAAAATACAAACGTTGAATCAAACTGAATGGCAATAATTTAGAGAAAAAACATCATCACACATTGTGAATGACACGCGGAGAGTGGATATCGTATATGGTTATTATTACTCTAACCAACTATAAGACCTTTCATCAAATATATATATATATATATATATATATATATATATATATATATATATATATATGTATATAAAATTATATATGTATGTATATATATATATATATATATATATATATATATATATGTATGTAGTATGTATATATATATATATATATATATATATATATATATATATATATATATATATATATTAGTTCTGCCAACTGGTAATATGCTATTGCCTTACATCTGAAGTCAGCAAAATAATGTTGACTATTCACACAATTATCGGACCAGAGTTGAGTTCAATACAGTAATACTTATCAACTTATAAACATTTGCAAATGAATGTTTATAAAGGTGATGACTAAAACCAATTTGAGAAACGACAACAGTCATAATGTCACAGAAAACTAAACAAGGAAAACTCAACACAAACAAAAGACAATACGTAAATCTGGATAATGCGAGCTGTGATATCAGCGTAAAAGTCATTCTTCGCTGAAAGTCATCCTTCCGCGAGCCGCCCAAGGATGCAGAGTCAAAGTATATACTTTGACTCTGCAAGGATGCACCAGCCACCTCGTACAACGCACAGCGAAGGCCACATTCAGCGTGCATTGCCAGTCGCGCATAATTCAGCGATTTATTAAGGGGATATCTGATATATTTCAAGCATTCTGCTCGTCGTATTTTAACGGACACGTCCACCAATTTTAAACACACTGCCCAAGTGAATCGATTACAGTGGAAGTCACGCAACTAGCTTTTTAAGATGAGGTTCAGTATTCTTAGTACATGTGGGCCATTTAACTAATACCTGCAAATGTTATGCTCATTTGTTTTTATGGCAATTTTTAACGCTGGTTTGTTTACATTTAAAAGATTTTTTTGTTCACTTTATTCCAAGCTGAAAGCATTGCTATATAGTCGGATCCATTGGTGATCAAATTATAAAAATACTCTGATTTATTCTCATTTTCAGCAAATGTTAAAGGAATTTACTAGAGTTAAAAAGAAAACTGCACATCTTCGATCTAACTTGAATCTAATCTTCAATTCACATTCGATGAATGTTATAATGGTATCCATAACAAATAATGGCCATTCGAATGAAATTCATGAAGAGAGTATTTTCCTAGATTTTGATGATTACTTGATGATTACATTTTCATCTGAGCAATCCATTTTCAGCAAGGGCATTCCACTAAAATCTTTATAATTTTTTTTATATCGTTTTGCCGATGCGCTATTCCAGTTTAACCTGTACATAACAAAATAGTAATTTTAAATAAATTCTACCCAAAGCTTTTAAAATTGTTTACAATTATCTTTACACTGTAAATCTTACAACGAAGACGCTGCAATAGAAATTCTGCACGGTGTGTGAGTAAATCTTTTATGTTAAATGACCACAGGCCAAGTTTAAAATTCCGTTCGGACGATATCAACCAACCACCGACGTCTCAAGTCCAACGTTCGCCATCAATCGAATCATTACTCTCTAAAGTAGGTTTCCAGGTAACAAAATGAGCAGCACAAAGAAGATGACCTAAAACTGCGGCGAAGATAGAAAAAGTAGGTAACACTTCTCTTTCTCTCTTTCTCTCTCTGCTCGAAGTGACTGGCCACAATGGAAGGTGCCATCACAGTAGGCCGGTTCGATGTCCAGACATAACTGACTTCATGTCGCTATGCTTCAGGCAATCCCATTTTTTTCTGGCACGAAAAAAATTGCTATAAATGACTGCGGTTTCAGCAAAAACTTCCAAGTACTTTTCTTTTGTTTAGTAATTGTGCTATTTACTGGATTTCGTGTACTTACATAAATGGAATTTTTGTAATTGACAAGCTCATCATGGTTTCCTTATTTGGGCTTTTCTTGTAGCCAATTTATCAACTTAGCCGCCATATATAAGTCTCTACTAAAAGTCTTGAATAAAGATCCAACAAAGTTCTTTATAATGAGAGAGAGAGAGAGAGAGAGAGAGAGAGAGAGAGAGAGAGAGAGAGAGAGAGACTTCATCATACTAATATCGGAATTTTCCTGGGGGGGGGAAAGGAAACTATTGAGAACTTGCATACTTTCCCATATATCACACACGACCTTGAGATAAACCTTAAACTAACAGAAACATAAAAAAGTGAGAGTAAAGTCCGGAGAATTCGCACGCATATGAACGAGAAAATTTCTCTCCACAACAACAGAAAATATTCCTTAATTCACAGTATAAATAGAAGGTCGTTCGTAACCATATATGTCAAGGATACAAGCAATTTCTAATCCCTTCGGTTGCTACCGAAGACATGAAAGTTTAAAATATACAGACGCCAACTGAGCGGCTCACTCAGTTTTGATAATAAAGCAACATCAATTCTTTAATGTACATGGTACACTACATATTAATATGGATTAACATGGAAAAACACGTACATACAATATATATTAATATGGACACAACACGCACATACAATGTATATAAATAAAGTCAAAACACATATTGAATTGTCCTCCAAATATAAAAACGAAAGTAACATGAAAAATATTCAAAATTAGGAACATGTAGGAACTATAATCAGTAAACATAACGTAGAAATGCCAAAAATCACATGAAGAGCAACATACATTTATGCATACGTAGATATAAGTTGAACAGAAAGGCAGTAAAAAACACACACTGGAAATTCTACTAATGTTGCAAATATCTCAAAGCTCACGCGTTAATCTGGAAAACACGGGAACACAAGTGTAGACCATTTGAAGAATGCTATCTGATAAGAGATGCGCAACCAGAGAAAAACTTTTTTTCTTTACTCTTGACAGAATTAATATAAAAAATTGTAAAATTTTTTTATGGTATATTAACTTTTAATTGCTCATGAATCAGAATACACCGTCTTTAAAGACCTACATTATATTCCCAAATAACGACTTTCACAGTCTAGATTACAAGCAGATAGGTGATACAGAAGAATAAAGAGTCTACAAACTCTACGGTAATTTTACGGCACCCTTCCACTACAAGACCGTCTCATAGAAAACTTGAAAGCGCGTCAAGCTATTTGGATACCGCCGGACGCTTTGACAATAATTGTGCTTTTCCCTAGAGATATACGACTGCGAATTTAGCACCGAACGATGCTAAATGTAGCCTTACTGGGAAGTGGACATTACCAACACTTTCAAAACACGAGTCAGCTTATGGGAAGATTTAGAAAAACCATAATAGAGCTTAAGAACGAATACACATATTCGAAACTGTGTACCACGATGGAGTGGAAAAAATCAGTAGAAGAAAATAATGGTAACAACCCTAATTTCACAGCCATCAAACACATTGCGGACTGGCCGAGCAGACACCTAATTCGTGCAATTGTGGAGCCACAAGCTCGGGCCAACGGACACCAGCTCGAGTGCTCACTCACAGACACGCACGTAGCAAAAAGAAGTGAGGTATTTCTATCACAAGCAGGCATTTTACCATAATGCACCTTCTTCCGCCCATCATAAATTCCTTTAAAAGTATATAATGTTGGTTGTTACTGGGAGCGGAGCCTCTCCCATCCCCCAAAACACAGCCCGAGGTGCAACAACCTCTCAATGATCATTGCACCTAGTTGGAGCGACGCTGCTCGCTCACCACCTGATACAGAAAATATGTTAACTCTTAATGAGAAAAATGATCGTACCACGAATAGCTAATATAGAATAAGGAACAAATAGAAAAAGGGTACTACCGTTAAAATACGAATACAAGACGTTTATCAATAAAGCCAACAGAACGATCATTTTTGTCTTTTCCGGGGTAATTCTTGCTAATAATAATAATGCACCCCAATAATTAATAACCGAATTGTTTTGCAAATTCAAACTAAAAATCCGGAGATTCCTTTAAGGCTTATAAGACTAGATTTCAATCCGGGAATACGCGAATTTCTAAGCAATGGCTTCCACAGTTATGTGCACGTTGCAATGGTTACTTTGAAATCCGTACTATGGCCATCTACGCAAAGCGATGTGAAATCATCTGAAGAGACGAAAATAAAACCAAAATTCATAACTAGACTTATGCGCTTTCAAAAACCATTTTCAAACATGCTGCAAAACACCTGCTATAGCGACAGTTGCGAACTATTCAACGGAACCAGATATGTAAATGAGCACCATACACTTGGAAAAGCCAAAGGATCTCATTATGTCTGAGAGGTTAAGACGAATATTAAAGTGTTTGAATTAATGTCTCTTTAAATATTCAAATTTTAGAGAAATGAAGTTGAAACCCGACTCTTCAAAGATCTTAACGAGTCTGATGGCAAAATTAAACACATTCGGGACCTAAAAAATAAAAAAGATCGTTAACTTGTTCTTTATACTTTAAGTCACCATATTTAGTGGAACCAGGTTTCAAATACAGGTACATTAGAAATAACATACGAGTATTATAAGCAACAGATCACAGAAAAAAATAATCAACTTATAAACTCAAATGTTGATGCAACTGAGAGACGAAGGGAAAAACATGATTGCCATTGGCACGATAACACTCGAAATGTTCTATGAGAGAGAGAGAGAGAGAGAGAGAGAGAGAGAGAGAGAGAGAGAGAGAGAGAGAGAGAGAGAGATTATCTCCATTCCAAGTTTAAGGAAGATAAACATTTAAGACTGAAAGCAACGAAATAACAACTGAAATATATATGGTGCATATATGTGTATAAACATTTGTGCCTGTGTTTTTATATCTAGTTCATGTAACAAGAAATTTGCCCAATGGCACTGTATTTAATGTTATAGTGTCTAGTCAGTCATCCATAAACAGCGACGTCACAAGCGTCCTTCAAGTTCATGTTAAACACCCCCTCCCCTCCCTCCCCTTCCTCTCTCTGTCTCTCTCTCACACACAAACGCGCGTACACACACATAAGCAGACACGTTGTCGCAAGATATTGTCAGACCTCAGTCAAGCAGGAGAGCACAGACAATAAATAAAGCGTCCAAAGTAAGCACAACAAATTTGTTATGCAAATGGTGTCATCATCATATACGGCGACTTACTCGTAAATATGTCAAATGAAATGATGCTACCCACTTTTCAGAATTACACACTTGGACACAGAGTCTTCCTCGTTCCTTATACATGTACACACTCATCTACATCTACACACACACACGCGTGCACACCTAAAATGGAACAAAATCCCTCTCTTGACTTGTGGATGAGTAAAATCTCCTCCCAACGTAACGTCAAGGTTAACCAGCTAAAATCTTGGTCCCTTTACGTGAAGTATAGTCTTCAGGTTTCTCTTTTTGCATGCTTTTATTTCACTAGACTTCAGTGTCTGTTTGGGTAAAAACTTGACAATTTTCGACCTGTTCCCTTAGTCCGATGGACTTGAAATTTTTTTCCGAGTAATAAATAGCATGCATGCACGCACGCACGCGCGAGCGCGCACACACACAAACAGAGAGAGAGAGAGAGAGAGAGAAGAGAGAGAGAGAGAGAGATTTTAAAAAAGAATGAAAACAACTGATTGTAACAATGAAACTCCCTAAAATGCAATAAGCAACATCATTAACAACATTATTCGTTCAAAAAATAAAACGGATAAAACAGAGGCCGCCATGCATATTTAGGCCAACAGAATTGGGAAGAAACAAAGACAGCCGATAACGTATAAAAACAAGAAAGGAATATTAAGCGAAAAATAGCATAAAGCAAAGGGAACGGCAGAGAAGAAGTCTAAAATGCAGAGGATAACAATCCCCATAGGGGCAGCTGCAAAACCTCGATGATAATAAGGAAGTAATAACATAATAAAGAACACTTAAACGCTATTCACGTCGTTTCTTTTCCTCTTCTGTTATTCGTTTCTTTTCTCACTATAACCTTCGGAGGTTATTCCACGCACTGAGATTAAAAAAGAAAGAAGGAAGGAAAAAAACCAGGAGGGTGTCGCTATAGTTTGGACGGACTAAAAATAAAATCGCTGCAAATTTTATAATGACGAAACAAGGTTAACCGAGACGAACTCTATAAGAAAAAGAAAATGACGAGTGGTGTCCACATAATAATCTCCTTTGCAGTTGTTGAAGAATACTTATTTTGTTACGTTGATATGCAGATACGACAAAACAAAAACAGCACACACCACACAACACGCACAACAACCCACACACATACACACACACACACCATATATATATATATATATATATATATAGATATATATATATATAATACCATATATACATACATACATACACACATACTATGTATAAACACATATATATCAAGACTTGAATAATCACGTTGCATAGCAACAACACAATGGCGCAAACAAAGGCGTCTGTATATAGTATATAGTAATCCTGAACACGGGAAAAATTATCATCTCCGAAGAATACGTCAGGTTTTCTTGCACATTCGTGACATAAAGAACCAGCTGTCATCAACTTTAAGTGGAATAAAACAAGTAATTGCGTACGCGATGGAACTCGACTGTAACAGAGATACATAGCAGAGGTCACGCTGCCCTACTAATATAGGCCATCAAAGTTCGCTCTGAAAATAATATGAACCTTTACAGTGAGGACACGTGTTCCCATATTTCTCACCAACGCATTAAGGTCTTTATTTCTATATCATACAGTTATACGGCTGATCATCTGTCTAATCCTAGCTCTTGTGTAAATTACCACAGATCCAATTCGTTCCAGAAGCCTAGAATTCTTGTTGTGATTATGCTTTTAACTCAAACACACACATACACAAAAACACACCCACATATGTATGTATGTATGTAAATATATATATATATATATATATATATATATATATATATATATATATATATATATTGATGTGGGGACAATGAGAGCAGGCGAATCAAGAAAGATGGCATGAAGTTTTACATGAAAATGGCGACCCTTCTGTCCAAGTGTGTTAATTGTTTTCTTCCTTAGGAGCTGTTCCAGTTCTTCAAGAAAACGGGATGATTTCTTTATTACATGCAGCCACATACTAGGCCAAATTTGGGAATCGACCAGGTTGGCTACAAATGGATTTCAATATATCCCGAGAGTCGGATCGAATTGGCTGTTACAGAGTGTTTCTAGTAGTTTGGTTCCATCTCGGATTCATGCTGTGGATCCCTATATATTTCAAAGCTTTATGTCTGTAAGGGAGTAGCAAAGTACAACCAGTTGAAACCATAATTAGACCTTACAGATACTTGAAAAGAGTGGACGGACAAACAGACAAAGGACAGACGAAGAAATAAGGCGACCGATGAACAGCGCTTAAACCAAGAGACTATCCTTTCCAATCGAAGTTCATGTTTGCACCCGAAGGTGATGTTGGCTCAAGGATATACTTATATAAAAAAAGATGCATTTATCAAACTGTCAAAATAACCAACGTATCTTAAAAAACAGTGAAGAGGCTTTATCCTTAAGTGGCACAAGTCTGCAGGTCACGTGTGCTGAGTGGCATTGTGCTCTCATTTCAGAAGCCATGGACGAGGCCATCCAAATGGGGAAACCTGACAGATTGCTAGAATGCAGCAACATGACTTGACTTTACGTCGTGCAAGCAAGCGCACACGTAGGTGACGTGCGAGTACAAATATTACGCAAAAGACACTTTAACACGGCAAAACTGGCCTTGCTGGGCCCTCATAATCCCAGGCTGAGAATAGCATGAATATCCTGATGTTATAGTTACAAAAAGGATAGAAGATTTTTTGTCTTATAACACTTTTTTATAACGCAACATTATTCTTCTACTAACTAGGTTGTCCCTGTATGAGAATGTGAAGACCTTATCATTACACCACAATAAGTTTCATTTACATAAAAATCATTAAATGTGAATTCGGAATATATAATACGACGTTCAAGTCAAACACCGTAAAACAGGGTAAATGTTTTTACAGGAAGAACGTTTACGCTACACAACTTCAATACGAGAGTGAATTTGCTACTCAAAATAAATTATGTTACAAATATGCCAGTTAAGGCCTGCTGCTTGCTTACGAGAAGAATGCTACAGGGATAATACACCAGTTTACTACAATACTGAGATTATGTTTACGGCGCTAAAGCAGGGGCACACTTTAGTTTGCTTTCTAAACCTAAGCCATTTTATTACTTAGACTGAGAGAGAGAGAGAGAGAGAGAGAGAATAATGCATCAAAGTAGAAACAGAAGGTTTGCAACTCCCCTTCACACCAATTATTGTCATATTTATGTGACATCTAAAAAGGAGAGGATATAATAGTAACAACTATGGAT